>NW_027008479.1:52267-95799 GCF_036934945.1 Oncorhynchus masou masou | reverse complement strand
TACCAGTACAGGCCGGTGGAAAGGAGAGAAGCACCTTGGAGGGGGTAGTTACCAGTACAGGCCGGTGGAAAGGAAAGAGAGAAGCACCTTGGAGGGGGTAGTTACCAGTACAGGCCGGTGGAAAGGAGAGAAGCACCTTGGAGGGGGTAGTTACCAGTACAGGCCGGTGGAAAGGAGAGAGAAGCACCTTGGAGGGGTAGTTACCAGTACAGGCCGGTGGAAAGGAGAGAAGCACCTTGGAGGGGGTAGTTACCAGGACAGGCCGGTGGAAAGGAGAGAACCACCTTGGAGGGGGTAGTTACCAGTACAGGCCGGTGGAAAGGAGAGAAGCACCTTGGAGGGGGTAGTTACCAGTACAGGCCGGTGGAAAGGAGAGAACCACCTTGGAGGGGGTAGTTACCAGTACAGGCCGGTGGAAAGGAGAGAACCACCTTGGAGGGGTAGTTACCAGTACAGGCCGGTGGAAAGGAGAGAAGGGGTAGTTACCAGTACAGGCCGGTGGAAAGGAGGGGGTAGTTACCAGTACAGGCCGGTGGAAAGGAGAAGCACCTTGGAGGGGGTAGTTACCAGTACAGGCCGGTGGAAAGAGAAGCACCTTGGAGGGGTAGTTACCAGTACAGGCCGGTGGAAAGGAGAGAAGCACCTTGGAGGGGGTAGTTACCAGTACAGGCCGGTGGAAAGGAGAGAAGCACCTTGGAGGGGGTAGTTTCCAGTACAGGCCGGTGGAAAGGAGAGAAGCACCTTGGAGGGGGTAGTTACCAGTACAGGCCAGTGGAAAGGAGAGAAGAACACCTTGGAGGGGTAGTTACCAGAACAGGCCAGTGGAAAGTAGAGAAGCACCTTGGAGGGGTAGTTACCAGTACAGGCCGGTGGAAAGGAGAGAAGCCAGTACAGGCTTGGAAAGGAGGAAGCACCTTGGAGTTTACCAGTACAGGCCGGTGGAGGGGTAGTTAAGGGCCAGTGGAAGGAGAAGCACCTTGGAGGGGTAGTTTCCAGTACAGGCCGGTGGAAAGGAGAGAAGCACCTTGGAGGGGTAGTTACCAGTACAGTACAGGCCAGTGGAAGTTACCAGTACAGGCCAGAGAAGCACCTTGGAGGGGGTAGTTACCAGGACAGGCCGGTGGAAAGGAGAGAACCACCTTGGAGGGGGTAGTTACCAGTACAGGCCGGTGGAAAGGAGAGAAGCATCTTGCCAACGAGGGGCTGGGTAGAAGACCCTGCCAACGAGGGGCAGAACACCCTGCCAACGAGGGGCGGGCGGAACACCCTGCCAACGAGGGGCGGGCAGAACACCCTGCCAACGAGGGGCTGGGTGGAACACCCTGCCAACGAGGGGCTGGGTGGAACACCCTGCCAACGAGGGGCGGGCGGAACACCCTGCCAACGAGGGCGCGGGCGGAACACCCTGCCAACGAGGCGGGCAGAACACCCTGCCAACGAGGGGCGGGCAGAACACCCTGCCAACGAAGGGCGGGCAGAACACCCTGCCAACGAGGGGCGGGCAGAACACCCTGCCAACGAGGGGCGGGCAGAACACCCTGCCATCGAGGGGCGGGCAGAACACCCTGCCAACGAAGGGCGGGCAGAACACCCTGCCAACGAGGGGCGGGCAGAACACCCTGCCAACGAGGAGCTGAGCAGAGAAGCACCTTGGAGGGGAGGTAGTTTTCAGTACAGGCCGGTGGAAAGCAGAGAGGGTGGTAAGCGCTACACCAGGCAGCGGGAGAGTCCAAAAGACTCCGGTCAAGTGGAGTTAAAGTTTGGCAGATGTCCAAAAACAGCCAAGGCAAAATGTCAAGTGGATGGACGAAAACAGCAGTAGGCAGGTGTCTGCTCAGATAATGCCCCAGTGCCAACAGCATGCTTTGTTTAATGCCAGTGACAAGTCTTTGGTAAAACAATAGAAAAGAGTAGATGGCTACCCTGGAGCCTGAAGTTCTAACAGTCAGTTCCTTAACAGGTTAATGTTTAGCAATAATTGGAAGAAGCAATTTCATAGATTCATCAATTGCAGCGTCTGGATGGTGCAACAGTCCACAGCCTCCCCATACTTCAACAACAGTCCACAGCCTCCCCATACTTCAACAACAGTCCACATCCTCCCTATACTTCAACAGTCCACAGCCTCCCCATACTTCAACAGTCCACAGCCTCCCCATACTTCAACAGTCCACAGCCTCCCCATACTTCAACAGTCCACCGCCTCCCCATACTTCAACAGTCCACCGCCTCCCCGTACTTCAACAGTCCACCGCCTCCCCATACTTCAACAGTCCACCGCCTCCCCATACTTCAACAGTCCACCGCCTCCCCATACTTCAACAGTTCACAGCCTCCCCATACATCAACAGTCCACAGCCTCCCCATACTTCAACAGTCCACAGCCTCCCCATACTTCAACAGTTCACAGCCTCCCCATACTTCACAACAGTCCACAGCCTCCCCATACTTCACAACAGTCCACAGCCTCCCCATACTTCACAACAGTCCACAGCCTCCCCATACTTCAACAGTCCACAGCCTCCCCATACTTCAACAGTCCACAGCCTCCCCATACTTCAACAGTCCACAGCCTCCCCGTACTTCAACAGTCCACAGCCTCCCCATACTTCAACAGTCCACAGCCTCCCCATACTTCAACAGTCCACAGCCTCCCCATACTTCACAACAGTCCACAGCCTCCCCATACTTCAACAGTCCACAGCCTCCCCATACTTCAACAGTCCACAGCCTCCCCATACTTCAGCAGTCCACAGCCTCCCCATACTTCAGCACTCCACAGCCTCCCCATACTTCAACAGTCCACAGCCTCCCCATACTTCAGCAGTCCACCGCCTCCCCATACTTCAACAGTCCACAGCCTCCCCATACTTCAACAGTCCACCGCCTCCCCATACTTCAGCAGTCCACAGCCTCCCCATACTTCAGCAGTCCACAGCCTCCCCATACTTCAGCAGTCCACCGCCTCCCCATACTTCAGCAGTCCACCGCCTCCCCATACTTCAACAGTCCACAGCCTCCCCATACTTCAACAGTCCACCGCCTCCCCATACTTCACAACAGTCCACAGCCTCCCCATACTTCAACAGTCCACAGCCTCCCCATACTTCAACAGTCCACAGCCTCCCCATACTTCAACAGTCCACAGCCTCCCCATACTTCAACAGTCCACAGCCTCCCCATACTTCAACAGTCCACAGCCTCCCCATACTTCAGCAGTCCACAGCCTCCCCATACTTCAGCAGTCCACAGCCTCCCCATCCACAGACAAGGAGCAGTAGTAGGTTACAGCAGCACAAACCAAGCACTGGAGTAGACAACCCAATATACACAACTCGTAAGGAGGAGCAGAAATGTCCATCAGAGTCAGAGATATATTTCCCATCCACTCGGTTTTCTACAGTAAAGTCTGGAAATAGACCTCATCATGCATTTTTGCTATCTGGATCAATTAGTGATGCCTGATCCTGTCTGCCTCCCAAATGGCCCCTATGCCCTATGTACATGTAAGGCAATACTTTGGTCCAAGACCCTATTCGCTATATAGTGCACTACTTTGATCCAGGGCCTATAGGGAATACGGTGCACTACTTTGGTCCAGGGCCTATAGGGAATAGGGTGCACTACTTTGGTCTACGCCTATAGGGAATAGGGTGCACTACTTTGGTCTAAGCCTATAGGGAGTAGGGTGCACTACTTTGGTCTAAGCCCATAGGGAGTAGGGTGCACTACTTTGGTCTAAGCCTATAGGGAGTAGGGTGCCATTGAGGGGACTCAGTCCCTGACTCCCATCTGATCCCCTCAACAATAATGTAAAACTCACTTTACCTAATAATTCAAAAATAAATACACAAATTGGCTTCATATGAACCATTACAATTGATTATATAGTATGAAAGATTCTTCTGATATATTCATTTTCTACTCCCCTACCCTCTGTCCCTCCTCCCTCCCCGTCCCTCTCTCTCCCCTCTCCCCCGTCCTCCCCTCTCTCCCCGTCCTCCCCTCTCTCCCCCGTCCTCCCCTCTCTCCCCAACTCTCTCTCTATCCCTGTCCCTCTCTCCCCCCTCCTCCTCTCTCTCCCCCTCCTCCCTCTCTCTCCCCGTCCCTCTCTCTCCCCCGTCTCTCTCTCTCCCCCTCCTCCTCTCTCTCCCCGTCCCTCTCTCTCCCCGTCCCTCTCTCTCCCCGTCCTCCCCTCTCTCTCTCCATCCTCCCCTCTCTCCCCATCTCTCTCTCTCTCTATCCCCATCCCTCTCTCTCTCCCCGTCCCTCTCTCTCTCCCCCGTCCCTCTCACTTTCCCCGTCCCTCTCACTCTCCCCGTCCCTCTCACTCTTCCGGTCCCTCTCACTCTTCCGGTCCCTCTCTCTTCCCGTCCCTCTCTCTCCCCGTCCCTCTCTCTCCCGTCCTCCCCTCTCTCCCCCCGTCCTCCCCCTCTCTCCCCGTCCTCCCCTCTCCCCCGTCCCTCTCTCTCTCCCCGTCCCTCTCTCCCCCTCCCTCCTCTCTCTCCCCCTCCTCCTCTCTCTCCCCTCCTCCTCTCTCTCCCCCTCCTCCCTCTCTCCCCCTCCTCCTCTCTCTCCCCTTCCTTCCTCTCTCTCCCCCCTCCTCCTCTCTCTCCCCCCCTCCTCTCTCCCCGTCCCTTTCTCTCCCCATCCTCTCCTCTCTCCCCCGTCCCTCTCTCTCCCCCCTCCCTCCTCTCTCCCCCTCCTCTCTCCCCCTCCTCTTCTCTCCCTCCCCCCTCCTCCTCTCCCCTCCCTCCTCTCTCTCCCCGTCCCTCTCTCTCCCCGTCCTCCCCCTCTCTCCCCGTCCCCCCTCTCCCCGTCCCTCTCTCTCCCCCCCTCCCTCTCCCCCCTCCTCCTCTCTCTCCCCCCTCCTCTCTCTCCCCCTCCTCCTCTCCCCCCCTCCCTCTCCCTCCTCCTCTCCCCCCTCCTCCTCTCTCTCCCCTCCTCCTCTCTCTCTCCCCCCCTCCTCCCCTCTCTCTCCCCTCCTCCTCTCTCTCTCCCCCTCCTCCTCTCTCTCTCTCTCCCTCCCCTCTCCTCCGCCCCTCCCTCTCTCTCCCCGTCCCTCTCTCTCCCCGTCCTCTCTCTCCCCGTCCTCCCCTCTCTCCCCGTCCTCCCTCTCTCCCCATCCTCCCCCTCTCTCCCCCGTCCCTCTCTCTCTCCCCGTCCCTCTCTCCCCCTCCTCCTCTCTCTCTCCCCGTCCCTCTCTCCCCCTCCTCCTCTCTCCCCCTCCTCCCTCTCTCTCCTCCCCGTCCCTCTCTCTCCCCGTCCCTCTCTCTCCCCCGTCCCTCTCTCTCCCCGTCCCTCTCTCTCCCCGTCCCTCTCTCTCCCCCCATCCTCCTCTCTCTCCCCCTCCTCCTCTCTCTCCCCCTCCTCCTCTCTCTCCCCCGTCCCTCTCTCTCCCCGTCCCTCTCTCTCCCCGTCCCTCCCCTCTCTCCCCGTCCCTCTCTCCCCCTCCTCCCTCTCTCTCCCCCTCCTCCTCTCTCTCCCCCTCCTCCTCTCTCTCCCCCTCCTCCTCCTCTCTCCCCGTCCCTCTCTCTCCCCGTCCTCTCCTCTCTCCCCTTCCCTCTCTCCCCTCCCTCCTGTCTCTATAGATGCAGTCAGCATGTGGAACATCAGTCCAGAGGAGAGACTGAAACATGATAAACAGTTTAACTCTCTGACACCTGTCCTGGGATACATATCGGGTGAGTCTCCGAATCACATACCTGACCTGACCGTGTATCTAACAGGTGTGTGTGTTTTGTGTATCTAACAGGTGTAGGTGTGTGTGAGTGTGTGTGTGTGTGTGTTTATAACAGGTGTGTGTGTAACATGTTTATATGCATTTAACAGGTGTGTGTGTGTGTGTGTATCTAACAAGTGTGTGTATCTAACGTGTGTGTGTGTATCTAGCAGGTGTGTGTGTATCTAACAGGTGTGTGTGTGTATGTGTATCTAACAGGTGTGTGTGTGTATGTGTATCTAACAGGTGTAGGTGTGTGTGTGTGTTTATAACAGGTGTGTGTGTAACATGTTTATATGCATTTAACAGGTGTGTGTGTGTGTGTGTGTATCTAACAAGTGTGTGTATCTAACAGGTGTGTGTGTGTATCTAACAGGTGTGTGTGTGTATATAACAGGTGTGTATCTCACAGGTGTGTGTGTGTGTATCTCACAGGTGTGTGTGTATATAACAGGTGTGTTTATATAACAGGTGTGTATCTAACTGGTGCGTGTGTGTGTGTATCTAACAGGTGTGTGTGTGTGTATCTAACAGGTGTGTGTGTGTGTATAACAGGTGTGTGTCTAACAGGTGTGTGTGTGTGTGTGTGTGTGTATCTAACAAGTGTGTGTGTGTATCTAACAAGTGTGTGTGTGTGTGTGTGTGTGTGTGTGTATCTAACAAGTGTGTGTATATATAACCGGTGTGTGTGTGTCTAACAGGTGTGTGTGTATCTAACAGGTGTGTGTGTGTGTGTGTATCTAACAGGTGTGTGTGTGTGTGTGTGTGTGTGTGTGTGTGTGTGTGTGTATCTAACAGGTGTGTATGTGTGTGTGTGTATCTAACGTGTGTGTGTGTGTGTGTGTGTGTGTTTAACAGGCGTGTGTGTGTGTTTCTAACAGGTGTGTGTGTGTGTGTGTGATATTGTGTGTGTATATGTACAGTGTGTGTGATATTGTGTGTGTGTGTGTATCTAACAAGTGTGTGTGTGTGTGTGTGTGTGTGTATCTAATGGGTGTGTGTGTGTATCTAACAGGTGTGTGTGTACCTAACAGGTGTGTGTGCGTGTATCTAACAGGTGTGTGTGTGTCTAACAGGTGCGTGTGTGTCTAACAGGTGCGTGTGTGTGTCAAACAGGTGTGTGTGTGTGTCTAACAGGGGTGTGTGTGTGTCTAACAGGTGTGTGTGTGTGTCTAACAGGTGTGTGTGTGTGTGTGTCTAACAGGTGTGTGTGTGTGTCTAACAGGTGTGTGTGTGTGTCTAACAGGTGTGTATGTGTCTAACAGGTGTGTGTGTGTGTCTAACAGGTGTGTGTGTGTGTGTCTAACAGGTGTGTGTGTGTGTGTCTAACAGGTGTGTGTGTGTGTGTGTCTAACAGGTGTGTGTGTGTGTCTAACAGGTGTGTGTGTGTGTGTCTAACAGGTGTGTGTGTGTGTCTAACAGGTGTGTGTGTGTGTCTAACAGGTGTGTGTGTGTGTGTCTAACAGGTGTGTGTGTGTCTAACAGGTGTGTGTGTGTGTGTAACAGGTGTGTGTGTGTCTAACAGGTGTGTGTGTGTGTCTAACAGGTGTGTGTTGTGTTGTGTAGGTGAACAGGCGAGTCAGTTCTTCCTCCAGTCTGGTCTTCCTCCTTCAGTCCTGGCTGAGATCTGGTGAGAAAACACACATCCCAGCCCCCCTAGGTGGAAACACCCTGTCCCCCCCCCCCTATGTGGAAGCACTGTCCTGTCATTAGAGTGGTGCTGTGTGTCCTGTTGTTAGAGTGGTGCTGTGTGTCCTGTCATTAGAGCGGTGCTGTGTGTCCTGTCATTAGAGCGGTGCTGTGTGTCCTGTCGTTAGAGCGGTGCTGTGTGTCCTGTCATTGGAGTGGTGCTGTCGTTAGAGTGGTGCTGTGTGTCCTGTCGTTAGAGCGGTGCTGTGTGTCCTGTCATTAGAGTGGTGCTGTGTGTCCTGTCATTAGAGAGGTGCTGTGTGTTCTGTCGTTAGAGTGGTGCTGTGTGTCCTGTCATTAGAGTGGTGCTGTGTGTCCTGTCATTAGAGTGGTGCTGTGTGTCCTGTCATTAGAGTGGTGCTGTGTGTCCTGTCATTAGAGTGGTGCTGTGTGTTCTGTCGTTAGAGCGGTGCTGTGTGTTCTGTTGTTAGAGTGGTGCTGTGTGTCCTGTTGTTAGAGTGGTGCTGTGTGTCCTGTTGTTAGAGCGGTGCTGTGTGTCCTGTCGTTAGAGCGGTGCTTCTTTGTCCTGTTGTTAGAGTGGTGCTGTGTGTCCTGTTGTTAGAGCGGTGCTGTGTGTCCTGTCATTAGAGTGGTGCTGTGTGTCCTGTCGTTAGTGGTGCTGTGTGTCCTGTCGTTAGAGCGGTGCTGTGTGTCTTGTTGTTAGAGTGGTGCTGTGTGTCCTGTTGTTAGAGTGGTGCTGTGTGTCCTGTTGTTAGAGCGGTGCTGTGTGTCCTGTTGTTAGAGTGGTGCTGTGTGTCCTGTTGTTAGAGTGGTGCTGTGTGTCCTGTCGTTAGAGCGGTGCTGTGTGCCCTGTCGTTAGAGCGGTGCTGTGTGTCCTGTTGTTAGAGTGGTGCTGTGTGTCCTGTTGTTAGAGTGGTGCTGTGTGTCCTGTTGTTAGAGTGGTGCTTTGTGTCCTGTTGTTAGAGCTTTGCTGTGTGTCCTGTCATTAGAGCGGTGCTGTGTGCCCTGTCATTAGAGTGGTGCTGTCATTAGAGCGGTGCTGTGTGTCCTGTCATTAGAGCGGTGCTGTGTGTCCTGTTGTTAGAGTGGTGCTGTCATTAGAGCGGTGCTGTGTGTCCTGTCATTAGAGTGGTGCTGTCATTAGAGCGGTGCTGTGTGTCCTTTTGTTAGAGTGGTACTGTCATTAGAGCGGTGCTGTGTGTCCTGTTGTTAGAGTGGTGCTGTCATTAGAGCGGTGCTGTGTGTCCTGTCATTAGAGTGGTACTTTCATTAGAGTGGTGCTGTGTGTCTTGTCATTAGAGCGGTGCTGTGTGTCCTGTCATTAGAGCTTTGCTATGTGTCCTGTCATTAGAGTGGTGCTGTGTGTCCTGTTGTTAGAGTGGTGCTGTGTGTCCTGTTGTTAGAGCGGTGCTGTGTGTCCTGTCGTTAGAGCGGTGCTGTGTGTCCTGTTGTTCGAGTGGTGCTGTGTGTCCTGTTGTTAGAGCGGTGCTGTGTGTCCTGTCATTAGAGTGGTGCTGTGTGTCCTGTCGTTAGTGGTGCTGTGTGTCCTGTCATTAGAGCGGTGCTGTGTGTCTTGTTGTTAGAGTAGTGCTGTGTGTCCTGTTGTTAGAGTGGTGCTGTGTGTCCTGTCGTTAGAGCGGTGCTGTGTGTCCTGTCGTTAGAGCGGTGCTGTGTGTCCTGTTGTTAGAGTGGTGCTGTGTGTCCTGTTGTTAGAGTGGTGCTGTGTGTCCTGTCGTTAGAGCGGTGCTGTGTGTCCTGTCGTTAGAGTGGTGCTGTGTGTCCTGTCGTTATAGTGGTGCTGTGTGTCCTGTCGTTATAGTGGTGCTGTGTGTCCTGTCGTTAGAGCGGTGCTGTGTGTCCTGTTGTTAGAGTGGTGCTGTGTGTCCTGTTGTTAGAGTGGTGCTGTGTGTCCTGTTGTTAGAGTGGTGCTGTGTGTCCTGTCGTTAGAGCGGTGCTGTGTGTTCTGTTGTTAGAGCGGTGCTGTGTGTCCTGTTGTTAGAGTGGTGCTGTGTGTCCTGTTGTTAGAATGGTGCTGTGTGTCCTGTTGTTAGAGCGGTGCTGTGTGTCCTGTCATTAGAGCGGTGCTGTGTGTCCTGTTGTTAGAGTGGTGCTGTGTGTCCTGTTGTTAGAGTGGTGCTGTGTGTCCTGTTGTTAGAGCGGTGCTGTGTGTCCTGTTGTTAGAGCGGTGCTGTGTGTCCTGTTGTTAGTGGTGCTGTGTGTTCTGTTGTTAGAGCGGTGCTGTGTGTCCTGTTGTTAGAGTGGTGCTGTGTGTCCTGTTGTTAGAATGGTGCTGTGTGTCCTGTTGTTAGAGCGGTGCTGTGTGTCCTGTCATTAGAGCGGTGCTGTGTGTCCTGTTGTTAGAGTGGTGCTGTGTGTCCTGTTGTTAGAGTGGTGCTGTGTGTCCTGTTGTTAGAGCGGTGCTGTGTGTCCTGTTGTTAGAGTGGTGCTGTGTGTCCTGTTGTTAGAGTGGTGCTGTGTGTCCTGTCGTTAGAGCGGTGCTGTGTGTCCTGTCGTTAGAGCGGTGCTGTGTGTCCTGTTGTTAGAGTGGTGCTGTGTGTCCTGTTGTTAGAGTGGTGCTGTGTGTCCTGTCGTTAGAGCGGTGCTGTGTGTTCTGTTGTTAGAGCGGTGCTGTGTGTCCTGTTGTTAGAGTGGTGCTGTGTGTCCTGTTGTTAGAGTGGTGCTGTGTGTCCTGTTGTTAGAGTGGTGCTGTGTGTCCTGTTGTTAGAGTGGTGCTGTGTGTCCTGCTGTTAGAGTGGTGCTGTGTGTCCTGCTGTTAGAGTGGTGCTGTGTGTCCTGTCGTTAGAGCGGTGCTGTGTGTCCTGTTGTTAGAGCGGTGCTGTGTGTCCTGTTGTTAGATTGGTGCTGTGTGTCCTGTTGTTAGAGTGGTGCTGTGTGTCCTGTTGTTAGAGTGGTGCTGTGTGTCCTGTCGTTAGAGCGGTGCTGTGTGTTCTGTTGTTAGAGCGGTGCTGTGTGTCCTGTTGTTAGAGTGGTGCTGTGTGTCCTGTTGTTAGAGCGGTGCCGTGTGTCCTGTCGTTAGAGCGGTGCTGTGTGTCTTGTTGTTAGAGCGGTGCTGTGTGTCCTGTTGTTAGAGTGGTGCTGTGTGTCCTGTTGTTAGAGCGGTGCTGTGTGTCCTGTTGTTAGAGCGGTGCTGTGTGTCCTGTTGTTAGAGTGGTGCTGTGTGTCCTGTCGTTAGAGCGGTGCTGTGTGTCCTGTCGTTAGAGCGGTGCTGTGTGTCCTGTCGTTAGAGTGGTGCTGTGTGTCCTGTCGTTAGAGCGGTGCTGTGTCTCCTGTCATTAGAGCGGTGCTTTGTGTCCTGTTGTTAGAGTGGTGCTGTGTGTCCTGTTGTTAGAGTGGTGCTGTGTGTCCTGTTGTTAGAGTGGTGCAGTGTGTCCTGTCGTTAGTGCGGATATATACTAAATCAGTGTTTATCTAGGCTTTATAACGTCCCCCTCTTGCCCTCTCTCTCTCCCCCTACTCTCTCTCACCTCCTCTCTCTCTCTTCTTTCTCTCCTCCCCTCTTCTCCCCCCAGGTCCCTAGCTGATATGGGTAGTGATGGGAGGATGGACCAACTAGAGTTCTCGATTGCCATGAAGCTGATTAAACTGAGGCTGCAGGGCCGGGGCCTTCCCCCCTCTCTACCAATCAGCATGAAGCAGCCACCCACTGCCACGCCCACCTCCATTATGAAGTCTTCAGCATGCTTTGGTAGGGCCAGATGGATCTAGGATCAGGTCATAGTCTCAGTAGGAGTGGTGATCTAGGAACAGGTCATAGTCTCAGTAGGAGTGGTGATCTAGGATCAGGTCATAGTCTCAGTAGGAGTGCTGATCTAGGATCAGGTCATAGTCTCAGTAGGAGTGGTGATCTAGGATCAGGTCATAGTCTCAGTAGGAGTGGTGATCTAGGATCAGGTCATAGTCTCAGTAGGAGTGGTGATCTAGGATCAGGTCATAGTCTCAGTAGGAGCGGTGATCTAGGATCAGGTCATAGTCTCAGTAGGAGTGGTGATCTAGGATCAGGTCATAGTCTCAGTAGGAGTGGTGATCTAGGATCAGGTCATAGTCTCAGTAGGAGTGGTGATCTAGGATCAGGACATAGTCTCAGTAGGAGTGGTGATCTAGGATCAGGTCATAGTCTCAGTAGGAGTGGTGATCTAGGATCAGGTCATAGTCTCAGTAGGAGTGGTGATCTAGGATCAGGTCATACAGAGTCTCAGTAGGAGTGGTGATCTAGGATCAGGTCATAAAGAGTCTCAGTAGGAGTGGTGATCTAGGATCAGGTCATAGTCTCAGTAGGAGTGGTGATCTAGGATCAGATCATAGTCTCAGTAGGAGTGGTGATCTAGGATCAGGTCATACAGAGTCTCAGTAGGAGTGGTGATCTAGGATCAGGTCATAAAGAGTCTCAGTAGGAGTGGTGATCTAGGATCAGGTCATAAAGAGTCTCAGTAGGAGTGGTGATCTAGGATCAGGTCATAGTCTCAGTAGGAGTGGTGATCTAGGATCAGGTCATAGTCTCAGTAGGAGTGGTGATCTTGGATCAGGTCATAGTCTCAGTAGGAGTGGTGATCTAGGATCAGGTCATAGTCTCAGTAGGAGTGGTGATCTTGGATCAGGTCATAGTCTCAGTAGGAGTGGTGATCTAGGATCAGGTCATAGTCTCAGTAGGAGTGGTGATCTAGGATCAGGTCATAGTCTCAGTAGGAGTGGTGATCTAGGAACAGGTCATAGTCTCAGTAGGAGTGGTGATCTAGGATCAGGTCATAGTCTCAGTAGGAGTGGTGATCTAGGATCAGGTCATAAAGAGTCTCAGTAGGAGTGGTGATCTAGGATCAGGTCATAGTCTCAGTAGGAGTGGTGATCTAGGATCAGGTCATAGTCTCAGTAGGAGTGGTGATCTAGGATCAGGTCATAGTCTCAGTAGGAGTGGTGATCTAGGATCAGGTCATAGTCTCAGTAGGAGTGGTGATCTAGGATCAGGTCATACAGAGTCTCAGTAGGAGTGGTGATCTAGGATCAGGTCATAGTCTCAGTAGGAGTGGTGATCTAGGATCAGGTCATAGTCTCAGTAGGAGTGGTGATCTAGGATCAGGTCATACAGAGTCTCAGTAGGAGTGGTGATCTAGGATCAGGTCATAAAGAGTCTCAGTAGGAGTGGTGATCTAGGATCAGGTCATAGTCTCAGTAGGAGTGGTGATCTAGGATCAGGTCATAGTCTCAGGAGGAGTGGTGATCTAGGATCAGGTCATAGTCTCAGTAGGAGTGGTGATCTAGGATCAGGTCATAAAGAGTCTCAGTAGGAGTGGTGATCGAGGATCAGGTCATAAAGAGTCTCAGTAGGAGTGGTGATCTAGGATCAGGTCATACAGAGTCTCAGTAGGAGTGGTGATCTAGGATCAGGTCATAGTCTCAGTAGGAGTGGTGATCTAGGATCAGGTCATAGTCTCAGTAGGAGTGCTGATCTAGGGTCAGGTCATAGTCTCAGTAGGAGTGGTGATCTAGGATCAGGTCATACAGAGTCTCAGTAGGAGTGGTGATCTAGGATCAGGTCATAGTCTCAGTAGGAGTGGTGATCTAGGATCAGGTCATAGTCTCAGTAGGAGTGGTGATCTAGGATCAGGTCATAGTCTCAGTAGGAGTGCTGATCTAGGGTCAGGTCATAGTCTCAGTAGGAGTGGTGATCTAGGATCAGGTCATACAGAGTCTCAGTAGGAGTGGTGATCTAGGATCAGGTCATAGTCTCAGTAGGAGTGGTGATCTAGGATCAGGTCATAGTCTCAGTAGGAGTGGTGATCTAGGATCAGGTCATAGTCTCAGTAGGAGTGGTGATCTAGGATCAGGTCATACAGAGTCTCAGTAGGAGTGGTGATCTAGGATCAGGTCATAGTCTCAGTAGGAGTGCTGATCTAGGGTCAGGTCATAGTCTCAGTAGGAGTGGTGATCTAGGATCAGGTCATACAGAGTCTCAGTAGGAGTGGTGATCTAGGATCAGGTCATAGTCTCAGTAGGAGTGGTGATCTAGGATCAGGTCATAGTCTCAGTAGGAGTGGTGATCTAGGATCAGGTCATACAGAGTCTCAGTAGGAGTGGTGATCTAGGATCAGGTCATAGTCTCAGTAGGAGTGGTGATCTAGGATCAGGTCATAGTCTCAGTAGGAGTGGTGATCTAGGATCAGGTCTATGTCTCAGTAGGAGTGGTGATCTAGGATCAGGTCATAGTCTCAGGAGTGCTGATTTGAGAATATGTGGGACAGTGGGATAATATCATTCTCTCTACCTCCACAGGTATGGGCTCGATGCCAAATGTGTTCGTCGGCATGCCCGTCCTGACCCCGATGCCCGTTATCCCCACCCTGACTTCTGTGCCCTCCCTGGTTCCCATGACGATGCCCCTGGCCAATGGCAACTCCAGCCTCCTCAACCCATCTCCATTTAGCACCACTCCAGGTAAATATAGTGCAAGATAATAGTTACCGACCCAGGGCTTTGAAATGCACTATTTAAAAAGGGGATAAGGGTCGGTTCGGCAAGGGACATAGTAGTAAACACATTGTTTTCTACATCTGGGACTCGGCCACAAGGTATTCATTGTATCATACAGTGAAATATGAATGGGTTATGTATGGTTCAGTATAGTAGAGAGGGGTTATGTATGGTCCAGTATAGTAGAGAGGGGTTATGTATGGTTCAGTATAGTAGAGAGGGGTTATGTATGGTTCAGTATAGTAGAGAGGGGTTATGTATGGTCCAGTATAGTAGAGAGGGGTTATGTATGGTTCAGTATAGTAGAGAGGGGTTATGTATGGTCCAGTATAGTAGAGAGGGGTTATGTATGGTTCAGTATAGTAGAGAGGGGTTATGTATGGTCCATTATAGTAGAGAGGCGTTATGTATGGTGTTATACAGTCCAGTATAGTAGAGAGGGGTTATGTATGGTGTTATACAGTCCAGTATAGTAGAGAGGGTTATGTATGGTGTTATACAGTCCAGTATAGTAGAGAGGGTTGATGTATGGTGTTATACAGTTCAGTATAGTAGAGAGGGGTTATGTATGGTTCAGTATAGTAGAGAGGGGTTATGTATGGTGTTATACAGTTCAGTATAGTAGAGAGGGGTTATGTATGGTTCAGTATAGTAGAGAGGGGTTATGTATGGTGTTATACAGTCCAGTATAGTAGGGAGGGGTTATGTATGGTCCAGTATAGTAGAGAGGGGTTATGTATGGTGTCATACAGTCCAGTATAGTAGAGAGGGGTTATGTATGTTGTTATAAAGTCCAGTATAGTAGAGAGGGGTTATGTATGGTTCAGTATAGTAGAGAGGGGTTATGTATGGTCCAGTATAGTAGATAGGGGTTATGTATGGTCCAGTATAGTAGAGAGGGGTTATGTATGGTCCAGTATAGTAGAGAGGGGTTATGTATGGTGTTATACAGTTCAGTATAGTAGAGAGGGGTTATGTATGGTGTCATACAGTCCAGTATAGTAGAGAGGGGTTATGTATGGTCCAGTATAGTAGATAGGGGTTATGTATGGTCCAGTATAGTAGAGAGGGTTTATGTATGGTGTTATACAGTTCAGTATAGTAGAGAGGGGTTATGTATGGTCCAGTATAGCAGAGAGGGGTTATGTATGGTGTCATACAGTCCAGTATAGTAGAGAGGGTTATGTATGGTCCAGTATAGTAGAGAGGGGTTATGTATGGTGTCATACAGTCCAGTATAGTAGAGAGGGGTAATGTATGTTGTTATACAGTCCAGTATAGTAGATAGGGGTTATGTATGGTCCAGTATAGTAGAGAGGGTTTATGTATGGTGTTATACAGTTCAGTATAGTAGAGAGGGGTTATGTATGGTCCAGTATAGCAGAGAGGGTTATGTATGGTGTCATACAGTCCAGTATAGTAGAGAGGGGTTATGTATGGTCCAGTATAGTAGAGAAGGGTTATGTATGGTGTCATACAGTCCAGTATAGTAGAGAGGGGTTATGTATGGTGTCATACAGTCCAGTATAGTAGAGAGGGTAATGTATGTTGTTATACAGTCCAGTATAGTAGAGAGGGTAATGTATGTTGTTATACAGTCCAGTATAGTAGAGAGGGGTTATGTATGGTTCAGTATAGTAGAGAGGGGTTATGTATGGTGTCATACAGTCCAGTATAGTAGAGAGGGGTTATGTATGGTGTTATACTGTCCAGTATAGTAGAGAGGGGTTATGTATGGTCCAGTATAGTAGAGAGGGGTTATGTATGGTGTTATACTGTCCAGTATAGTAGAGAGGGGTTATGTATGGTGTTATATAGTCCAGTATAGTAGAGAGGGTTATGTATGGTGTTATATAGTCCAGTATAGTAGAGAGGGATTATGTATGGTGTTATACAGTCCAGTATAGTAGAGAGGGGTTATGTATGGTTCAGTATAGTAGAGAGGGTTATGTATGGTGTTATACAGTCCAGTATAGTAGAGAGGGGTTATGTATGGTTCAGTATAGTAGAGCGGGGTTATGTATGGTCCAGTATAGTAGAGAGGGGTTTATGTATGGTTCAGTATAGTAGAGAGGGGTTATGTATGGTCCAGTATAGTAGGGAGGGGTTATGTATGGTTCAGTATAGTAGAGAGAGGTTATGTATGGTCCATTATAGTAGAGAGGGTTATGTATGGTTCAGTGTAGTAGGGAGGGGTTATGTATGGTGTTATGCAGTCCAGTATAGTAGAGAGGGGTTATGTATGGTCCAGTATAGTAGAGAGGTGTTATGTATGGTCCAGTATAGTAGAGAAGGGTTATGTATGGTCCAGTATAGTAGAGAGGGGTTATGTATGGTGTTATACAGTTCAGTATATTAGAGAGGGTTATGTATGGTCCAGTATAGTAGAGAGGGTTATGTATGGTCCAGTATAGTAGAGAAGGGTTATGTATGGTCCAGTATAGTAGAGAGTGGTTATGTATGGTCCAGTATAGTAGAGGGGTTATGTATGGTTCAGTATAGTAGAGAGTGGTTATGTATGGTCCAGTATAGTAGAGAGGGGTTATGTATGGTTCAGTATAGTAGAGAGGGGTTATGTATGGTCCATTATAGTAGAGGCGTTATGTATGGTGTTATATGGTCCAGTATAGTAGAGAGGGGTTATGTATGGTCCAGTATAGTAGAGAGGGGTTATGTATGGTGTTATACTGTCCAGTATAGTAGAGAGGGGTTATGTATGGTCCATTATAGTAGAGGCGTTATGTATGGTGTTATATGGTCCAGTATAGTAGAGAGGGGTTATGTATGGTCCAGTATAGTAGAGAGGGGTTATGTATGGTGTTATATAGTCCAGTATAGTAGAGAGGGATTATGTATGGTGTTATACAGTCCAGTATAGTAGAGAGGGGTTATGTATGTTGTTATACAGTCCAGTATAGTAGAGAGGGGTTATGTATGGTGTTATATGGTCCAGTATAGTAGATAGGGGTTATGTATGGTTCAGTATAGTAGAGAGGGGTTATGTATGGTTCAGTATAGTAGAGAGGGGTTATGTATGGTGTTATACAGTCCAGTATAGTAGAGAGGGGTTATGTATGTTGTTATACAGTCCATTATAGTAGAGAGGGGTTATGTATGGTTCAGTATAGTAGAGAGGGGTTTATGTATGGTTCAGTATAGTAGAGCGGGGTTATGTATGGTCCAGTATAGTAGAGAGGGGTTTATGTATGGTTCAGTATAGTAGAGAGGGGTTATGTATGGTCCAGTATAGTAGAGAGGGGTTATGTATGGTTCAGTATAGTAGAGAGAGGTTATGTATGGTTCAGTATAGTAGAGAGGGGTTATGTATGGTGTTATACAGTCCAGTATAGTAGAGAGGGGTTATGTATGGTGTTATACAGTTCAGTATATTAGAGAGGGTTATGTATGGTCCAGTATAGTAGAGGGGTTATGTATGGTCCAGTATAGTAGAGAAGGGTTATGTATGGTCCAGTATAGTAGAGAGGGGTTATGTATGGTCCAGTATAGTAGAGAGGTGTTATGTATGGTTCAGTATAGTAGAGAGTGGTTATGTATGGTCCAGTATAGTAGAGAGGGGTTATGTATGGTTCAGTATAGTAGAGAGGGGTTATGTATGGTCCATTATAGTAGAGGCGTTATGTATGGTGTTATATGGTCCAGTATAGTAGAGAGGGGTTATGTATGGTGTTATATAGTCCAGTATAGTAGAGAGGGGTTATGTATGTTGTTATACAGTCCATTATAGTAGAGAGGGGTTATGTATGGTTCAGTATAGTAGAGAGGGGTTATGTATGTTGTTATACAGTCCAGTATAGTAGGGAGGGGTTATGTATGGTCCAGTATAGTAGAGAGGGGTTATGTATGGTCCAGTATAGTAGAGAGGGGTTATGTATGGTCCAGTATAGCAGAGAGGGGTTATGTATGGTGTTATACAGTCCAGTATAGTAGGGAGGGGTTATGTATGGTCCAGTATAGTAGAGAGGGGTTATGTATGGTCCAGTATAGTAGAGAGGGGTTATGTATGGTCCAGTATAGCAGAGAGGGGTTATGTATGGTGTTATACAGTCCAGTATAGTAGGGAGGGTTATGTATGGTCCAGTATAGTAGAGAGGGGTTATGTATGGTGTCATACAGTCCAGTATAGTAGAGAGGGGTTATGTATGTTGTTATAAAGTCCAGTATAGTAGAGAGGGGTTATGTATGGTTCAGTATAGTAGAGAGGGGTTACGTATGGTCCAGTATAGTAGATAGGGGTTATGTATGGTCCAGTATAGTAGAGAGGGGTTATGTATGGTCCAGTATAGTAGAGAGGGGTTATGTATGGTGTCATACAGTCCAGTATAGTAGAGAGGGTAATGTATGTTGTTATACAGTCCAGTATAGTAGAGAGGGGTTATGTATGGTCCAGTATTGTAGATAGGGGTTATGTATGGTCCAGTATAGTAGAGAGGGGCTATGTATGGTGTTATACTGTCCAGTATAGTAGAGAGGGGTTATGTATGGTGTTTTACTGTCCAGTATAGTAGAGAGGGGTTATGTATGGTTCAGTATTGTAGAGAGGGGTTATGTATGGTTCAGTATAGTAGAGAGGGGTTATGTATGGTTCAGTATAGTAGAGAGGGGTTATGTATGGTCCAGTATAGTAGAGAGGGGTTATGTATGGTCCAGTATAGTAGAGAGGGGTTATGTATGGTTCAGTATAGAAGAGAGGGGTTATGTATGGTCCAGTATAGTAGAGAGGGTTATGTATGGTTCAGTGTAGTAGAGAGGGGTTATGTATGGTTCAGTATAGTAGAGAGGGGTTATGTATGGTCCAGTATAGTAGAGAGGGGTTATGTATGGTCCAGTATAGTAGAGAGGGGTTATGTATAGTCCAGTATAGTAGAGAGGGGTTATGTATGGTTCAGTATAGTAGAGAGGGGTTATGTATGGTCCAGTATAGTAGAGAGGGGTTATGTATGGTCCAGTATAGTAGAGAGGGTTATGTATGGTCCAGTATAGTAGAGAGGGTTATGTATGGTCCAGTATAGTAGAGAGGGGTTATGTATAGTCCAGTATAGTAGAGAGGGTTATGTATGGTTCAGTATAGTAGAGAGGGGTTATGTATGGTCCAGTATAGTAGAGAGGGTTATGTATGGTCCAGTATAGTAGAGAGGGGTTATGTATAGTTCAGTATAGTAGAGAGGGGTTATGTATGGTGTTATACAGTCCAGTATAGTAGAGAGGGGTTATGTATGGTCCAGTATAGTAGAGAGGGGTTATGTATGGTCCAGTATAGTAGAGAGGGGTTATGTATAGTTCAGTATAGTAGAGAGGGGTTATGTATGGTGTTATACAGTCCAGTATAGTAGAGAGGGGTTATGTATGGTCCAGTATAGTATAGAGGGGTTATGTATGGTCCAGTATAGTAGAGAGGGGTTATGTATGGTGTTATACAGTCCAGTATAGTAGAGGGGTTATTTATGGTTCAGTATAGTAGAGAGAGGTTATGTATGGTCAGTATAGTAGAGAGGGGTTATGTATGGTGTTATACAGTCCAGTATAGTAGAGGGGTTATGTATGGTCCAGTATAGTAGAGAGGGGTTATGTATGGTCCAGTATAGTAGAGAGGGGTTATGTATGGTCCAGTATAGTAGAGAGGGGTTATTTATGGTCCAGTATAGTAGAGAGGGGTTATGTATGGTCCAGTATAGTAGAGAGGGTTATGTATGGTCCAGTATAGTAGAGAGGCGTTATGTATGGTGTTATACAGTCCAGTTAGGATGTAATCAGACCTGATATATACACTGCTCAAAAAAATAAAGGGAACACTTAAACAGCACAATGTAACTCCAAGTCAATCACACTTCTGTGAAATCAAACTGTCCACTTAGGAAGCAACACTGATTTACCGTAAATGTCACATGCTGTTGTGCAAATGGAATAGACAACCGGTGGAAATTATAGGCAATTAGCAAGCCCCCCCCCCAAAGGAGTGGTTCTGCAGGTGGTGACCAGGCCACTTCTAAGTTCCTATGCTTCCTGGCTGATGTCTTGGTCACTTTTGAATGCTGGTGGTGCTTTCACTCGAGTGGTAGCATAAGACGGAGTCTAGAACCCACACAAGTGGCTCAGGTAGTGCAGCTCATCCAGGATGGCACATCAATGTAAGCTGTGTCTGTCAGTGTGTCCAGAGCATGGAGGCGCTACCAGAAGACAGGCCAGTACATCAGGAGATGTGGAGGAGGCCGTAGGAGGGGCAACAACCCAGCAGCAGGACCGCTACCTCTGCCTTTGTGCAAGGAGGAGCAGGAGGAGCACTGCCAGATCCCTGCAAAATGACCTCCAGCAGGCCACAAATGTGCCTGTGTCTGCTTAAACGGTCAGAAACAGACTTCATGAGGGTGGTTTGAGGGCCCGACGTCCACAGGTGGTGGTTGTGCTTACAGCCCAACACCGTGCAGGACGTTGGCATTTGCCAGAGAACACCAAGATTGGCAAATTCGCCACTGGCGCCCTGTGCTCTTCACAGATGATAGCATGTTCACATTGAGCACATGTGACAGACGTGACAGAGTCTGGAGACGCCGTAGAGAACGTTCTGCTGTCTGCAACATCCTCCAGCATGACCGGTTTGGCGGTGGGTCAGTCATGGTGTGGGGTGGCATTTCTTTTGGGGGCCGCACAGCCCTCCATGTGCTCGCCAGAGGTAGCCTGATTGCCATTAGGTACCGAGATGAGATCCTCAGACCCCTTGTGAGACCGTATGCTGGTGCGGTTGGCCCTGGGTTCCTCCTAATGCAAGACAATGCTAGACCTCATGTGGCTGGAGTGTGTCAGCAGTTCCTTTAAGAGGAAGGCATTGATGCTATGGACTGGCCCGCCCGTTCCCAGACCTGAATCCAATTGAGCACATCTGGGGCATCATGTCTCGCTCCATCCACCAACGCCACGTTACACCAGACTGTCCAGGAGTTGGCGGATGCTTTAATCCAGGTCTGGGAGGAGATCACCTCATCAGGAGCGTGTTCCCTTTATTTTTTTGGGCTGTGTATTTTTAAACCTGCATATTTAGCTAAAAGAAATCCAGGTTAGCAGGCAATATAAACCAGGTGAAATTGTGTCACTTCTCTAGTGTTCATTGCACACAGAGTCAGGGTATATGCAACAGTGTGGGCCGCCTGGCTCGTTGCGAACTAATTTTCCAGAATTTTATGTAATTATGACATAACATTGAAGGTTGTAACAATGTAAAAGCAATATTTAGCCCGTTCCCCAGGCCACGTTGCACCACAGACTGTCCAGGAAATCACATTGTACGATTTTTTATTAATTTATTTGCAAATTATGGTAGAAAATAAGTATTTGGTCACCTGCAAACAAGCAAGATTTCTATCTCTCACAGACCTGTAACTTCTTCTTTAAGAGGCTCCTCTGTCCTCCACTCGTTACCTGTTTTAATGGCACCTGTTTGAACTTGTTATCAGTATAAAATACACATGTCCACAACCTCAAACAGTCACACTCCAAACTCCACTATGGCCAAGACCAAAGAGCTGTCAAAGGACACCAGAAACAAAATTGTAGACCTGCACCAGGCTGGGAAGACTGAATATGTAATAGGTAAGCTGCTTGGTTTGAAGAAATCAACTGTGGGAGCAATTATTAGGAAATGGAAGACATACAAGACCACTGATAATCTCCCTCGATCTGGGGCTCCATGCAAGATCTCACCCCGTGGGGTCAAAATGATCACAAGAACGGTGAGCAAAAATCCCAGAACCACACGGGGGACATAGTGAATGACCTGCAGAGAGCTGGGACCAAAGTAACAAAGCCTACCATCAGTAACACACTACACCGCCAGGGACTCAAATCCTGCATTGCCAGATGTGTCCCCCTGCTTAAGCCAGCACATGTCCAGGCCCGTCTGAAGTTTGCTAGAGAGCATTTGGATGATCCAGAAGAAGATTGGGAGAATGTCATATGGTCAGATGAAACCAAAATAGAACTTTTATATATTTTTTAATATAACCAATATATAACAAAGAATGCTGAGTTGCATCCAAAGAACACCATACCTACTGTTAAGCATGGGTGTGGAAACATCATGCTTTGGGGCTGTTTTTCTGCAAAGGGACCAGGACGACTGATCCGTTTAAAGGAAAGAATGAATTGGGCCATGTATCGTGAGATTTTGAGTGAAAACCTCCTTCCATCAGCAAGGGCATTGAAGATGAAACATGGCTGGGTCTTTCAGCATGACAATGATCCCAAACACACCGCCCTGGCAACGAAGGAGTGGCTTCTTTAGAAGCATTTCAAGGTCCTGGAGTGGCCTAGCAAGTCTCCAGATCTCAACCCCATAGAAAATCTTTGGAGGGAGTTGAAGATCTGTGTTGCCCATCAACAGCCCAAAAACATCACTGCTCTAGAGGAGATCTGCATGGAGGAATGGGCCAAAATACCAGCAACAGTGTGTGAAAACCTTGTGATGACTTACAGAAAACGATTGACTTCTGTCATTGCCAACAAAGGTTATATAACCAAGTATTGAGATAAACTTTGGTTTTTGACCAAATACTTATTTTCCACCATAATTTGAAAATAAATTCATTAAAAATACTACAATGTGATTTTCTGGATTTATTTTCGTCATTTTGTCTGTCATAGTTGAAGTGTACCTATGATGAGAATTACAGGCCTCTCATCTTTTTAAGTGGGATAACTTGCACAATAGGTGGCTGACTAGATACTTTTTTGCCCCACTGTATATATATACATATATACTGTATATATATACAGTGGGGCAAAAAAAAAATATTTAGTCAGCCACCTATTGTGCAAGTTCTCCCACTTAAAAAGATGAGAGGCCTGTAATTTTCATATATATATATATACGGGCTGTTAGGATGTAATCAGACCTGTAGTTTTATTTATTGAAAGTTGAATTGAAGTTTAGGGATTCTTTAAATAGCCAGTACTGTACTTCCGACCATCACAATGTACAGCGCCATATTTTCCGTTCAATCCTAACGGAGAGGCTCTTTTTTGGGGGGGGGGGGAATAGAAACACCATAATATATTAATCAAATTAAATAAATTAAACAAATTAAAAGTTTGGACACACCTACACATTCCAGGGTTTTTGTATATTTTTACTATACTACTACATTGTAGAATAATAGCGAAGATATCACAACTATGAAACAACACACATGGAATCAGTTCAGAACAAATTCTTATTTTCAAGGACAGCCTTCCTCCCCGTCGAGGAACTGAACCCCGGTCTCACACGTGCCTGCATTCTCTAATACAGCCACTATTCAAATTCTTCTCAAAATGCCCTCTGGTGGTCAAACCAGTGGTTCACACTTACAGTAAATACGTGCCATATATTTCTGCTGCACCATGCAAGCTGAGCCGCAGTACGCTGCATCTTTTACAGGACAAACCACTGTAAGAATGTCATTTTAGAAGGCTGTTTTTCTCTAATCAATTTGAGTGATGTATCACATTGTGAAATGAAAAAAATATCGTTCTTAATTAGGAATGCACAATATATCAGTGAACATATCGGAATCGGACCGGTATCTGTCTAGTTTAACGGCGATGTGCAAAACCGATGTCAAAGCTGCCGTGCCTATATAACGTGGGATAAAATCATTCTCTCTACCTCCACACACACCACACCACACCACAACAGACACACACACATGACGTAATGACTCCATTTAAAATGTGGCGCAACATGTGCAACACAACATTCCTAACCTCGCCCACAATGTCTGCTGTGTGGATCGAGCAGTCAACAAGTCCAGCAGTCATTTGAAAGAGTAACAACATTTCAGCGAGACAACTCTAAGGTGAAATCCATTAGTGCAAAGATAATGGAATTCATTGCCCTTGATAATCAACTGTTCTCTGTCTTGGGTGATGTTGGCTTCCACCGACTGGTCGAGCACCGGTACACACTACCAAGTAGGCGCTATTGTTCGCTATTGTAACTCCCTACTGGAGTTACACAGTAATAGTAATAGTAGTAATAGTAATAATAGCGTCACTGCTACTAGCTTCAAACACCTATGGAAAGGTGTTTGCGTGTCAAAAAAGATACACGTCAAATAACACTTTGTGTGTTTATTTAACAAGTCAGTTAAGAACAAATCTTTACAATGACAACACTTTGTGGGCCGGATGTGATTCAGATGCTCGGGAGCACTAATATTTTTCCCCCACTTTCAATCAATTTGTTTAGTAGAACCTCATGCCAAATTGAGTCACACATTTTTTTTTAAATCAACAAAGCATGAGGAGACTTTGCCTTTGTTTTGGTTTGTTTGTTTGTCAATTAGGGTGAATACTGTCGTAAGGTAATCTGGTCGGTTTTCACTGAGGAAATGAACTAGTCAATGACAATGCAGAGGATTTTCCAAAAGTTGCTTTTGACATATCCCACAGTAGTTATTGGGGTCAAATTTGTCACCACAGGATGTCCTGTCCTGGTTTCAAGATGCCAGAGCTGAGGATGATAAAGAGTATAGACTATTAGATTTAGTGGTCTTTATATTTTTTTCATCATGCTTTTAAAAAAAAAATCTAAATCAAATCTAATTTTTATTTGTTTTGTTTGTTCTTTGTTATAGAGCCAACAAGAAGTGGTTTACCCACACATCTCCGTTTTTGATGGATAACTCTCTCTCTCTCCCTCCAGCACTCCCTCTGTCCTGCTTCTCCTCTCCAATGGCATTCTCTCCATCCGCTGGGATCTCCAAGGCTAACTCCCTATTGGATCTGTCCTCTAGCAGGTAACATCAAGCTAAGTCCCTATCGGATCTGTCCTCTAGCAGGTAACAACAAGCTAAGTCCCTATCGGATCTGTCCTCTAGCAGGTAACAACAAGCTAAGTCCCTATCGGATCTGTCCTCTAGCAGGTAACAACAAGCTAAGTCCCTATCGGATCTGTCCTCTAGCAGGTAACAACAAGCTAAGTCCCTATCGGATCTGTCCTCTAGCAGGTAACAACAAGCTAACCCCAGATTGGATCTGTCCACTAGCAGGAAGTGAAAGTGTGTAAACATCAGCAGACAGTTTGACTCAACCCACCAGGTGTGTGTGTGTGTGTGTGTGTGTGTGTGTGTGTGTGTGTGTGTGTGTGTGTGTGTGTGTGTGTGTGTGTGTGTGTGTGTGTGTGTGTGTGTGTGTGTGTACACAAATATGCGCACACGCACCAGGGTTAGCACTGGCGGTAAAAAAATTGAAAAGCTCAAAAAACATTTCTCCACACACAACACACACACACCACAACACACACACACACACACACCACAACACACACCACAACACAACACACAACACATACCACAACGCACACACACACACCACACCACAACACACACCACAACACACCACAACACAACACACAACACATACCACAACACACACCACAACACACCACAACACACCACAACACACACCACTAAAACCGGCACTTTTACTGAAACGTTGATTAATGTGCACTGTCCCTGTAAAAATAAAAATAAACTCAACTTAAACTCAACAACACACCACACACCACAACACACACACACCACAACACACACCACAATGCACATCACAACGCACACCACAACACACAACACACACCACAACACACAACACACACCACAACACACCACACACACCACAACACACAACACACACCACAACACACACACACCACACCACAACACAACACACACCACAACACACACACACCACACCACAACACAACACCACAACACACACACACACCACAACACACCACAACACACACACACACACACACACAACAGACACACACAACACATCACAACACACACACACACACACACACACAACACACACACAACAGACACACACAACACACACACAACACACCACAACACACACACACACACAACAGACACACAACACACACAACAGACACACACAACACACCACAACACACACCACAACACACACCACTACACACACCACAACACCACAACACACAGCACAACACACAGCACACCACACACCACCACAACACACACCACCACACCACAACACACAGCACAACACACAGCACACCACACACCACAACACACACCACAACACACACCACACCACACACCACAACACACACCACAACACACACCACAACACACAGCACAACACACACCACAACACACACCACACCACAACACACAGCACAACACACACCACAACACACACCACACCACAACACACACCACAACACAACACACACCACAACACACACCACA
The DNA here is from genome assembly GCF_036934945.1 of Oncorhynchus masou masou. Lineage (NCBI taxonomy): Eukaryota > Metazoa > Chordata > Actinopteri > Salmoniformes > Salmonidae > Oncorhynchus > Oncorhynchus masou. Next base: position 69,660 of record NW_027008479.1, on the reverse strand, counting down.
CCACAACACACACCACAGCACAACACACACCACAACACACACCACACCATACACCACAACACAACACACACCACAACACAACACACACACAACACAACACACACCACAACACACACCACACCACAACACACAGCACAACACAACACACACCACACCACAACACACACCACAACAGACACACACAACACACTACAACACACACACACACACCACACCACACCACACCACACCACACACATCAGAGACAGTAGGGATGTTCTCTGTTTAGTGAGTCCTTCAGATCAGAGGCAGTAGAGATGACCAGGGATGTTCTCTGTTTAGTGAGTCCTCCAGATCAGAGGCAGTAGGGATGACCAGGGATGTTCTCTGTTTAGTGAGTCCTCCAGATCAGAGGCAGTAGGGATGACCAGGGATGTTCTCTGTTTAGTGAGTCCTCCAGATCACGGGCAGTAGGGATGACCAGGGATGTTCTCTGTTTAGTGAGTCCTCCAGATCAGAGGCAGTAGGATGACCAGGGATGTTCTCTGTTTAGTGAGTCCTCCAGATCAGAGGCAGTAGGGATGACCAGGGATGTTCTCTGTTTAGTGAGTCCTCCAGATCAGAGGCAGTAGGGATGACCAGGGATGTTCTCTGTTTAGTGAGTCCACCAGATCAGAGGCAGTAGGGATGACCAGGGATGTTCTCTGTTTAGTGAGTCCTCCAGATCAGAGGCAGTAGAGATGACCAGATATGTTCTCTGTTTAGTGAGTCCTCCAGATCCGAGGCATTAGGGATGACCAGGCATGTTCTCTGTTTAGTGAGTCCTCCAGATCAGAGGCAGTAGGGATGACCAGGGATGTTCTCTGTTTAGTGAGTCCTCCAGATCAGAGGCAGTAGTGATGACCAGGGATGTTCTCTGTTTCGTGAGTCTGCCAGATCAGAGGCAGTAGGGATGACCAGGGATGTTCTCTGTTTAGTGAGTCCTCCAGATCAGAGGCAGTAGGGATGACCAGGGATGTTCTCTGTTTAGTGAGTCCTCCAGATCAGAGGCAGTAGGGATGACCAGATATGTTCTCTGTTTAGTGAGTCCTCCAGATCAGAGGCAGTAGGGATGACCAGGGATGTTCTCTTGATAAGAGAATTGTACCATTTTCCTGTCCTGTTAAGCATTGCAAATGTAATGAGTACTTTTAGGTGTCAGGGAAAAGGTATGAAGTAAAAAGTACATTGTTTTATTTAAGAATGTAGTGAGGCAAAAGTACAGATACCCCCCCCCCAAAATGACCTAAGTAGTACTTTAAAGTATTTACACTTTACACCACTAGCAACTGGTTGAAGTTTCTCACAGAAACAATAAAGCTGGAAGGTAATATGACATCATAATACACTGTAATATTCCTCTCTGCCTCTCTTCTGCCTCTCTTCTGCCTCTCTTCTGCCTCTCTTCTGCCTCTCTTCTGCCCCTCTTCTGCCCCTCTTCTGCCTCTCTTCTGCCTCTCTCTGCATCTCTATGCCTCTCTTCTGCCTCTCTCTGCATCTCTATGCCTCTCTCTGCATCTCTTCTGCCTCTCTTCTGCCTCTCTTCTGCCTCTCTATGCCTCTCTTCTGCCTCTCTCTGCATCTCTATGCCTCTCTCTGCATCTCTATGCCTCTCTTCTGCCCCTCTTCTGCCTCTCTATGCCTCTCTCTGCATCTCTTCTGCCTCTCTTCTGCCTCTCTTCTGCCCCTCTTCTGCCTCTCTTCTGCCTCTCTTCTGCCCCTCTTCTGCCTCTCTTCTGCCTCTCTTCTGCCCCTCTTCTGCCTCTCTTCTGCCTCTCTTCTGCCCCTCTTCTGCCTCTCTATGCCTCTCTCTGCATCTCTTCTGCCTCTCTTCTGCCCCTCTCTGCCACTATTCTGCCCCTCTCTGCCTCTCTCTGCCTCTCTTCTGCCTCTCTTCTGCCTCTTCAGCCCCTCTTCTGCCTCTCTTCTGCCCCTCTATGCCTCTCTCTGCATCTCTTCTGCCTCTCTTCTGCCCCTCTCTGCCTCTCTCTGCCTCTCTGCCTCTCTCTGCCTCTTCTGCCTCTCTTCTGCCTCTCTTCTGCCTCTCTTCTGCCCCTCTCTGCCTCTCTTCTGCCTCTCTCTGCCTCTCTTCTGCCTCTCTCTGCCTCTCTGCCTCTCTTCTACCTCTCTTCTGCCTCTCTTCTGCCAGACTGGGCTCTGCTTTTTTCTGAAATCAATGTGAAAACAAATCTCTCTCTTTTTTTCTCTCTCTCTCTCTCTCTCTCTCTCTGTCTCTGTCTCTCTCTCTCTCTCTGTCTCTCTCTCTTTCTCCTACTCCCTCTCTCCCTCTCTCTCTCTGTCTCTCTGTCTCTCTCTCTTTCTCCTACTCCCCTCTCTCCCTCTCTCTCTCTCTCTCTCTCTCTCTCTCTCTCTGTCTCTGTCTCTGTCTCTGTCTCTCTCTCTCTCTCTCTGTCTCTCTGTCTCTCTCTCTTTCTCCTACTCCCCTCTCTCCCTCTCTCTCTCTCTTTCTCCTACTCCAGTTCTAACTCCTCCTCCACCACCTCCCTGGCCAGTAACTCTCCCAAGACGTGCTCCTGTGATTGGTCCGTTCCCCAGTCCACCAGGCTGAAGTACAGACAACAGTTTAACAGTCTGGACAAGCTGATGAGTGGATACCTCTCTGGTGAGTTACAACTACCTGTCTATTCTCTCTCGCAATTTTTTTCTTGCTCTCTTTTCTCTCTACTCTTTCTACTCTCGTTTCTCTCTCTTTCTCTTCTTTCTCTTCTCTCTCGTTTCTCTCTTTTCTCTTCTTTCTCTTCTCTCTTCTCTCTCTCTCTTTTTTTCTTCACTCTCTACTCTCTCGTTTCTCTCTCCTCTCTCTTCTCTCTCTTCTCTCTTCTCTCTCTCTCGTCTCTTTCTCTTCTCTCTCCAAGCTGATGAGTGGTTACAACTAATGTTCCTGACCCTTCGACCACTAACCGTACCTGATGTAACTTGTTTATTAACTTGTCTTCTAAGAGATGCTGAATCTCTAGTTGATGGTTGGAGAACGAGCTTCCTTCTCTTTGCACTTACAGAACCCGACCGTTCTTGGCCCTGTCGGTTATACACAGAACAAAAAAAAACGCAAAATGCAACAATTTCAAAGATTTTACTTGAGTTACAGTTCATATAAGGAATTCAGTCAATTGAAATGAATTCAATAGGCCTTAATCTATGGATTTGACATGACTGGGAATTCAAATATGCATCAGTCAGTATCTGGTGTGACCACCATTTGCCTCATGCAGCGTGACACGTCTCCTTCACATAGAGTTGATCAGGCTGGTGATTGTGGCCTGTGGAATGTTGTCCCACTCCTCTTCATTGGCTGTGCGAAGTTGCTGGATATTGGCAGGAACTGGAACACATTGTCGTACACGTCGATCCAGAGCATCCCAAACATGCTCAATGGGTAACATGTCTGGTGAGTATGCAGGCCATTTTCAGCTTCCTGGAATTGTGTACAGATCCTTGCGACATGGGGGCATTATCATGCTGAAACATGAGGTGATGGTGGGGGATGGATCTCGATAAAATGCAATTGTGTTCGTTGTCTTATTCCTGCCCCACCGCCACCTACGTTGACATCAGCAAACTGCTTATACAACAGGCCACAATAAACAGATCAACTCTATGTGAAGGAGATGTGTCGCGCTGATTGAGTCAAATCACAGTTTTTTGAAAGGTATCTGTAACTAACATACAGTACCTTCGGAAAGTATTGAGAGCCCTTCTCTTTACATTACAGCCTTATTCTAAAATGGATTAAATAAAAACAGAAATACCTTATTGACATTAGTATAAAGACCCTTTGCTATGACACTCAAAGTTGAGCTCAGGTGCATCATGTTTCCACTGATTGTCCTTCAGATGTTTCTGCAACTTGATTGGAGTCCACCTGTGGTAAATGCAATTGATTGGACATGATTTGGAAAGGCACACACCTGTCTATATAAGGTCCCATGTCATGAGGTCAAAGGAATTGTCCGTAGAGCTCCGAGACAGGATTGTGACAGGATTGTGTTGAGGCACAGATCTGGGGAAGCCAAAACATTTCTGCAGCATTGAAGGTCCCCAAGAACACAGTGGCCTCCATCATTCCTAAGAAGTTTGTAACCACCAAGACTCTGCCTAGAGCTGGTCGCCCGGCCAAACTGACCAATCGGGGGAGAAAGGCTTTGGTCAGGGAGGTGGCCAAGAACCCGATGGTCACTCTGACAGAGCTCCAGAGTTCCTATTTGGAGATGGGAGAACCTTCCAGAAGGACAACCATCTCTGCAGCACTCCCATCAATCAGGCCTTTATGGTTGAGTTGCCAGACGGAAGCCACTCCTCAGTAAATGACACATGACAGCCGGCTTGGAGTTTACAAAAAGGCACCTAAAGACTCTCAGACCATGAGAAACAAGATTCTCTGATCTGATGAAACCAAGCTTGAACTCTTTATTCTGAATGACAAGCATCACGTCTGGAGAAAACCCGGCACCATCCCTATGGTGAAGCATGGTGGTGGCAGCATCATGCTGTGAGGATGTGTTTCAGCGGCAGGGACTGGGAGACTAGTCAGGATTGAGGGAAAGATGAACAGAGCAATGTACAGAGAGATCCTTGATGAAAACCTCAGACTGGGGCAAAAGTTCACCTTCCAACAGGACAACCTAAGCACACAGCTAAGACAACACAGGAGTGGCTATGGGACATGTCTCTGGATGTCTTTGAGTGGCCCAGCCAGAGCCCAGACTTGAACCCGATTCAACATCTCTGGAGAGACCTGAAAATAGCGACACAGCGATGTTCCACATCCAACCTGACAGAGCTTGAGAGGATCTACAGAGAAAATGGGAGAAACTACCCAAATACATGTGTGCCAAACTGGTAGCATCATACCCAAGGAGACCCCATTCTGTAATCGCTGCCAAAGGTGCTTCAACAAAGTACTGAGTAAAGGGTCTGAATACTTAAGTAAATGTGATATTTCAGTCATTTATTTTGAATACATGTGTAAAGATTTCTAAAAAACTGTTTTTGCTTTGTCATTATGGATTTTTCTGTGTAGATTGAGGAGGAAAATAAACAATGTAATCCATTTTAGAATAAGCCTGTAACTTAACGAAATGTGGACAAAGTCAAGGTAGTAGTGGTAGTGACTGGTTATAGTAGTGGTAGTGGTAGTGTCTATAGTAGTAATGATGCTGACTGGTTATAGTTGAAAAAAGTAGGTAGATGAAAAGTTAGTATAGCCTGAACAAATGAAAGTTGGTTTGCCTTATATAGCTTGATTGTTTCATAAGATACTGTTGTTGTTTTATATTATGCTAATTTATATAATTATAGTTGGTGAACAGTACTATACAAAATTGAAGTTGGAATGGCCTGAACATTGGTTTAGTTTATGTCGCTTGAACGGTTCTATAATTACCATTGGTTAGTTATTTTTTGCAAAAAAAAACATTTTTAATTAAAAAAAGTTTTTTAAATGATGTTGACCCGCAATCTAAGTAGGGTCAGTCTAAACATCTCAGCATTGGTGTCACGCCCTGACCTTAGTTATCTCTGTTTTCTTTATTATTTTGGTTAGGTCAGGGTGTGACGAGGGTGGGTATGCTTGTTTTCTATTGTCTAGGGTTTTTTGTTAGTCTAGGGGTTTAGAAAGTCTAGGGGTTTAGTAAATCTAGGTATATGTGTGGCTATGGTGGCCCGATTAACAGAGGCAGCTGTTTATGGTCGTCTCTGATTGGGGACCATATTTAGGTTCCCATTTTCCCTTGGGTAATTGTGGGTTCTTGTCTATGTGTTAGCACTCATGTGGTTAGAGTGACTTTTCGTTCGGTTATTTGTTATTGTGTTAGTTTGTTTCAGTGTTCATTCATTTAATAAATGAAGAATGTATGCTTACCACCAGTGCCTTGGTCTCCTCCTTACAACGAACGTCACAACGATTTCATATCTTCAAACTTTTTCTGTAACTTGTTTGGGGTCAAAAGTTAAGTTTATAAATAGTTTTAGGGAAGTGTCGTTGATGCGTGTTACGTACAGATGTAACATTTGATCATTAGCAGATTATTCTGTTTTGAAAAGCAGAGAAGAAGAGGAAGATTCCATATTCTCTAAACAATTTTTTTGTCTAAATTGATTTCAAAATGGTCAAAGTAGCTGATGTGTCAAAAATTGACACATTTACGTTGTTTACAGTGAACGTTTGAAGTGACGATGTCACAATGCAGAGTTTTAGATTGTTAAAAGTCCCATTAAAGGGGACAAAAAAGAATGACAGACATGTATAGTATAAATAATATCAAAAAGTTGTACGCAAGCACAAAGACCAGTCTGCACATGTCAAAGTATAAATGTCATTAAAATCATTTGTTTTAGAGACATACCCCAAGCGACTTACAGCTGTAATCGCAGCAAAAGGTGGCGCTACAAAGTATTAACTTAAGGGAGCTGAATAATTTTGCACGCCCAATTTTTCAGTTTTTGATTTGTTAAAAAAAAGTTTGAAATATCCAATAAATGTCGTTTCACTTCATGATTGTGTCCCACTTGTTGTTGATTCTTCACAAAAAAATACAGTTTTATATCTTTATGTTTGAAGCCTGAAATGTGGCAAAAGGTTGCAAAGTTCAAGGGGGGCGAATACTTTCGCAAGGCACTGTATAAATAGGATGGTGCATCTAGTGATGTGAGACGACATCTCTTTTTCAAATCTGACATCGTCAGAGTGTGTAGCTGAACACTGTGTGCTGAAAACACTCTGGTTTGTTATTTTAACTAAAACAACCAGTCTTTGTTAAACATAAATAACAAACTTGTTTTTGCGTGTGTTCCCCTGACGCGTTTAGCTTTTAACAGCTAGGACCGCTATTTCTTATTCTGGAATCCCGATGAACTGACAGGCTAACGTCTGCTTGAAAGAGCCGCTAACCTAGCTAAGCCTCTAACGTTAGCCGTCAAGCTAACGCAGTTCGTCCCAGATGAGTTTTCCAATGGAACCCTCTTTGTCTGGAGAAGTTAATTAACGGTTCCAGAGCTGTAGGAGCTGTAGGAGCTGTAGGAGCTGTATGAGCTGTAGGAGCTGTATGAGCTGTAGGAGCTGTAGGAGCTGTAGGAGCTGTAGGAGCTGTAGGAGCTGTATGAGCTGTAGGAGCTGTAGGAGCTGTAGGAGCTGTAGGAGCTGTAGGAGCTGTATGAGCTGTAGGAGCTGTAGGAGCTGTATGAGATGTAGGAGATGTAGGAGCTGTAGGAGCTGTAGGAGCTGTAGGAGCTGTAGGAGCTGTAGGAGCTGTATGAGCTGTATGAGCTGTAGGAGCTGTAGGAGCTGTAGGAGCTGTATGAGATGTATGAGCTGTATGAGCTGTAGGAGCTGTAGGAGCTGTATGAGATGTAGGAGCTGTAGGAGCTGTATGAGATGTAGGAGCTGTATGAGATGTAGGAGCTGTAGGAGCTGTATGAGCTGTATGAGATGTAGGAGCTGTAGGAGCTGTATGAGATGTAGGGCTGTAGGAGCTGTAGGAGCTGTAGGAGCTGTAGGAGCTGTATGAGCTGTAGGAGCTGTAGGAGCTGTAGGAGCTGTAGGAGCTGTAGGAGCTGTAGGAGCTGTATGAGATGTAGGAGCTGTAGGAGCTGTAGGAGCTGTAGGAGCTGTAGGAGCTGTATGAGATGTAGGAGCTGTAGGAGCTGTAGGAGCTGTATGAGCTGTAGGAGCTGTAGGAGCTGTAGGAGATGTAGGAGATGTAGGAGCTGTAGGAGCTGTAGGAGCTGTAGGAGCTGTATCTACTACGCTTTGATTCAGATCAAAACTGGTTCCCTCAGAGATCCAATGCGGCTGAGGATTATAGTCTTGACGTCTATTCATGCAACAAACAGTACTGATCTTACAAAAATAAAAATAAATATTATTATATATTGAATCATTAAAATGTAAGAACATTTCAGGAAACAGCCTACGTATTATATTTGCACATAGCTAGTTCAATATAGTACCAGGCTACAGTATATTAGTAAAACCTAGCAAAGCACATCATACTGTAGCACTTTCTTTATTTTGATCGCGCAGATCTTCCAGGTTGTATCTATACTTTTCAAGTTACAGTATTTCCTTTATAACACTTTTTAATGACATCACAAAATAACAACCCATATGACATTAGTGTTCATCACTAATGACCATTCTCCCCCTTCCGAGAAATATTATTCCAGTATTCGCTTTAGAATGTGTTAAGTGTGTTGTTGTGGTGTTAGTTGTGGTCAGAAGCTATAATCTGTAGTTGTGTTGTTGTGGTCGGTAGTTGTGGTCAGAAGCTATAATCTGTAGTTGTGTTGTTATGGTCGGTAGTTGTGTAGCCAGTAATTGTGTAGTTGTGGTTGTGTGTTTGGTCAGTAATTGTGGTCAGTGGTTGTGTGCTTCTGGTTCAGTAGTTTTGTTTTCGGTAATTGTGTGTTTGTGGTCAGTACTTTTGGTCAGTGACCTTGTTTCTCGTTCAGATCAGGTCTGTGACCTTGTTTCTGGTTCAGGTCAGGTCTATAGGTAGTATCTTAGTTTGTAATACGTTGTTGTGTTGTGTTTCTCAGGCCCTCAGGTGAGGAACGCCCTGACTGCCTCCAACCTGACCCAGACACAGCTAGCTACCATCTGGTGAGTTTGTGAGTGGCTGTCTGTCTCTGTGTGTGTTCGTCTTTCTGAATGTGTGTGTATTTTATTGGTGTGGGTGCAGGACCCTGGCTGACGTGGATAAGGACGGTCAGCTGAGAGCTGAGGAGTTTATTCTGGCCATGCACCTGGTAGACATGGTTACGACAGGATGTCCGCTACCCCTCACCCTGCCCTCTGACCTGGTACCCCCTGTCTTAGGTAACACACACACACACACACACACACACACACACACACACACACACACACACACACACACACACACACACACACACACACACACCCTCAGAGCTGGTACCCCCCTGTCTCGGGTAACACACACACACACACACCCCTGCCCTCAGAGCTGGTACCCCCTGTCTTAGGTAACACACACACACACACACACACACACACACACACACACACACACACACACACACACACCCTGCCCTCAGAGCTGGTACCCCCCTGTCTTAGGTAACACACACTGTCTCTCTGATTGGTGTTTTGAATGTAGTCTTTCAGCGTTGTCTCAGGTGTAATTATTTTTCTCTGCCTTCTGTAGAGATAGCAGGCCAGTAGAGATGTTGAATGGAACTGGGCCCTACCTCTCCACTGGCCTGATAGACGGACAGCAGAGCTTGAACCTGCACACAAGAACAAGAACAACGGTACATAACCTTATCCATAACTCTAACATAACCCTAACATAACCCTAACATAACCATAACCCTAACATAACATAACCCTAACATAACATAACCCTAACATAACATAACCCTAACATAACCATAACATAACCATAACATAACCCTACCATAACCATAACCCTAACATAACATAACCCTAACATAACATAACCCTAACATAACATAACCCTAACATAACATGACCCTAACAGAACCATAACATAACCATAACCCTAACATAACCCTAACCCTAACATAACCCTAACATAACATAACCCTAACATAACCATAACCCTAACATAACATAACCCTAACATAACCATAACCCTAACATAACATAACCCTAACATAACCATAACCCTAACATAACATAACCCTAACATAACATAACATAACCCTATCATAACATAACCCTATCATAACATAACCCTAACATAACATAACCCTAACATAACATAACCCTAACATAACCCTAACATAACATAACATAACCCTATCATAACATAACCCTATCATAACCATAACCCTAACATAACATAACCCTAACATAACATAACCCTAACATAACATAACCCTAACATAACCCTAACATAACCCTAACATAACCATAACATAACCATAACATAACCATAACATAACCCTAACATAACATAACCTTATCCATAACTCTAACATAACCCTAACATAACCCTAACATAACCATAACCCTATCATAACCATAACCCTAACATAACCATAACCCTAACATAACCCTAACAGAACCATAACCCTAACATAACATAACCCTAACATAACCATAACCATAACCCTAACAGAACATAACCCTAACATAACCATAACCCTAACATAACACTAACATAACCATAACCCTGGCATAACTCTGGCATAACCCTGGCATAACCCTGGCATAACATAACCATAACCCTAACAGAACCATAACCCTAACATAACATAACCATAACATAACCCTAACATAACATAACCCTAACATAACCATAACCCTAACATAACACTAACATAACCATAACCCTAACATAACACTAACATAACCATAACCCTGGCATAACCCTAACATAACCCGAACATAACCATAACCCTAACATAACCATAACCCTAACATAACCTAACATAACCATAACCCTAACATAACCATAACCCTAACATAACCATAACCCTAACATAACCATAACCCTAACATAACCCTAACATAACCATAACCCTGGCATAACCATAACCCTAACTATATTATGAGGGGTTATAGGTCGTTACAGAGGAGACAACTGTCTCTCTTACCCCTTCAATGATGCTGACTTTATGTACTCTCTCCTTCTGTCTCCCCCTGATCTCTTCTCCCCCTTCTCTCCTCTCCTCCTCTCCCCTCCCTCCTCCTCCCCTCTCTTCCCCCATCCCTCCTCTCCCCCCTCCCTCCCCCCTCTCACCTCCTTCCTACTCTCCTCTCCCATCCCTCCTCTCCTCTCCCATCCCTCCTCTCCCCTCCCTCCTCCTCCCCATCCCTCCCTCTCCCCTCCCTCCTCCCCCCTCTCACCTCCTTCCTACTCTCCCTCTCCCCCTCCCCCTCCCTCCTCCTCCCCTCTCTTCCCCCTCTCCTCCTCCCCCCTCTCCTCTCCACTCCCTCCTAGTCCCCTCTCCTCTCCCCTCCCTCCTACTCCTACTCCCCTCTCCTCTCCCTCCCTCCTACTCCCCTCTCCTCTCCCCTCCTTCCCCTTCCTACTCTCCCTCCCCATCCTCCGCCTCCCCTCTCCTCTCCCATCCCTCCCTCCTCTCTCCCCTCCCTCCTCCTCCTCCCCTCTCCTCTCCCATCCCTCCTCCTCTCCCCCCTCCCTCCTCCTCCTCCCCTCTCCCTCTCCCATCCCTCCTCCTCTCCCCTCCCTCCTCCTCCTCCCCCTCTCCTCTCCCATCCCTCCTCCCCTCCCCTCCCTCTCCCATCCCTCCTCCCTCTCCCCCTCCCCCCTCCCTCCTCCCCCCCTCCTCTCCCCATCCCTCCCTCCTCTCCCCCTCCCTCCTCCTCCCCTCTCCTCTCCCATCCCTCCTCCCCTCTCCCCCTCCCTCCTCCTCCCCTCTCCTCTCCCCTCCCTCATCCCCCTCTCTTCTCCCCCTCCCTCCTCTTCCCCTCTCCTCTCCCATCCCTCCTCCTCTCCCATCCCTCCCTCCTCCTCACCTCTCCCTCTCCCCCTCCCTCCTCCTCCCCCCTCCCTTTCCCTCCTCCTCTCCCCCACCCTCCTCCTCCCCCTCCTCCCTCCCTCCCTCCTCCCCTCTCATCTCCCCCTCCCTCCTACTCTCCCCTCCCCTCTCTCCTCTCCCTCCCTCCCTCCTCCCCCTCTCCTTCCCCTCCTCCTCTCCCCCTCCCTCCTCCTCCCCCTCTCCCCTCCCTCCTCCTCTCCTCTCCCATCCCTCCTCCACCCCCTCTCCCCTCCCTCCCCTCTCCTCTCCCATCCCTCCTCCTCCCCTCTCCTCTCCCATCCCTCCTCCTCTCCTCTCCCCTCCTTCCTCCTCCTGTAGTATCGTATGAGGACCGTCTGAAGGAAAACTTTGCGCGAGGCAGCGCTGAGCTGGAGAAGCGACGTCTGGCTCTAGAAGATGAACAGAGGAGGGAGGTGGAGATGAGAGAGAGGAGGGCCAGTGAGGTGCAAGGGATGAGAGAGGTGTGGGAGCAGGAGAACAAGAGACAACAAGAAGAGGAGAGACAGAGAAGAGAAAGGAGGTGGGACCCGTGTTCATTTTGTCAACAAAAATAGACTCAAATATTTAACACCACATTTCAGTGGCAATTGACAGGACTTTAACTGACTGAATAGACCCAGAAAAAAACTATAACTAAACCAAAATAATGTTTAATTTCTTGACTGAAACGAGACTTTATGATCTCTGACCAAAATCTACCACCTAAGTGGACTGGACAAGAGTGGAGTAGAGAGAATGCACGTTTTCCATTGATAAACACAATTAATATTAGCATCACAGATGCACAGTGCAAATCTGTTCAGCAGTTAGCAAAGACACGTCACAGCCGCCACGCACAGCCTTCATCAGCTGGTGAGCTACGGGGAGTTAGCGATGAGCTGGTGAGCTACGGGGGAGTTAGCGATGAGCCGGTGAGCTACGGGGGAGTTAGCGATGAGCCGGTGAGCTACGGGGGAGTTAGCGGTGAGCTACGGGGGAGTTAGCGGTGAGCTACGGGGGATTTAGCGATGAGCCGGTGAGCTACGGGGAGTTAGCGATGAGCTGGTGAGCTACGGGGAGTTAGCGATGAGCCGGTGAGCTACGGGGGGGAGTTAGCGGTGAGCTACGGGGAGTTAGCGGTGAGCTACGGGGATTTAGCGATGAGCCGGTGAGCTACGGGGAGTTAGCGATGAGCCGGTGAGCTACGGGGAGTTAGCGATGAGCCGGTGAGCTACGGGAGTTAGCGATGAGCCGGTGAGCTACGGGGGAGTTAGCGATGAGCTGGTGAGCTACGGGGGAGTTAGCGATGAGCTGGTGAGCTACGGGGGAGTTAGCGATGAGCTGGTGAGCTACGGGGGAGTTAGCGATCAGCCGGTGAGCTACGGGGGAGTTAGCGATGAGTGTGGGCAGAACGGCTCCTAATTATACTCTCTTGCTTCCCCGTAGCTCACCAGTCAACACCAAGCTTTCTACGTTAAGAAACACAAGTTGCTTTATGAAATTTAAAAACAATAGCAGCATTGAGGAACAACAACAGTCCAGGTATGTGTTTCTCTCCCTTGAGTCTAGAAAATTAGGCTGTCTTTCAATTTGTAGTCTCACTCAACCCTCCCACTTAGCCGACTGCGTTTCTTAGCAGGTTCTGTAGCCAACAAGTCCTTCCATTTCCCTCGGAGAGAACTGCTTGTTTGAAAGATATTACCCATAATAGTAATAATACAACATATTTTCCTTTCTATGGTTCGTTGGCAGGCGGGGCAACACCTTGACTGGGTGAAAGACCAATATCTGGAGGTTTAGTGACCACTACATCAATGGTTGAAAGACCAATATCTGGAGGTTTAGTGACCACTACATCACTGGATTATACAGTCATTATCTGGAGGTTTAGTGACCACTACATCACTGGGTGATACAGTCATTATCTGGAGGTTTAGTGACCACTACATCACTGGGTGAAACAGTCATTATCTGGAGGTTTAGTGACCACTACATCACTGGGTGATAGTCATTATCTGGAGGTTTAGTGACCACTACATCACTGGGTGATAGTCATTATCTGGAGGTTTAGTGACCACTACATCACTGGGTGATACAGTCATTATCTGGAGGTTTAGTGACCACTACATCACTGGGTGATAGTCATTATCTGGAGGTTTAGTGACCACTACATCACTGGGTGATACAGTCATTATCTGGAGGTTTAGTGACCACTACATCACTGGGTGATAGTCATTATCTAGAGGTTTAGTGACCACTACATCACTGGGTGATAGTCATTATCTGGAGGTTTAGTGACCACTGCATCACTGGGTGATACGGTCATTATCTGGAGGTTTAGTGACCACTGCATCACTGGGTGATACGGTCATTATCTGGAGGTTTAGTGACTCCACTACATCACTGGGTGAAACGGTCATTATCTGGAGGTTTAGTGACCACTACATCACTGGGTGATACAGTCATTATATGGAGGTTTAGTGACCACTACATCAATGGGTGAAACAGACATTATCTGGAGGTTTTAGTGACCACTACATCACTGGGTGATACAGTCATTATCTGGAGGTTTAGTGACCACTACATCACTGGGTGATACAGTCATTATCTGGAGGTTTAGTGACCACTACATCACTGGGTGATACGGTCATTATCTGGAGGTTTAGTGACCACTACATCACTGGGTGATACAGTCATTATCTGGAGGTTTAGTGACCCCACTACATCACTGGGTGATACGGTCATTATCTGGAGGTTTAGTGACCACTACATCACTGGTGAAACACTCATTATCTGGAGGTTTAGTGACCACTACATGACTGGGTGATACAGTCATTATCTGGAGGTTTAGTGACCACTACATCAATGGGTGAAACAGACATTATCTGGAGGTTTAGTGACCCCACTACATCACTGGGTGAAACAGTCATTATCTGGAGGTTTAGTGACCACTACATCACTGGGTGATACAGTCATTATCTGGAGGTTTAGTGGCTCCACTACTTCACTGGGTGAAACAGTCATTATCTGGAGGTTTAGTGACTCCACTACATCACTGGGTGAAACAGTCATTATCTGGAGGTTTAGTGACCACTACATCACTGGGTGAAACAGTCATTATCTGGAGGTTTAGTGGCTCCACTACTTCACTGGGTGAAACAGTCATTATCTGGAGGTTTAGTGACCCCACTACATCACTGGGTGAAACAGTCATTATCTGGAGGTTTAGTGGCCACTACATCACTGAGTTATACAGTCATTATCTGGAGGTTTAGTGGCCACTACATCACTGGGTAAAACAGTCATTATCTGGAGGTTTAGAGACCACTACATCACTGGGTGAAACAGACATTATCTGGAGATTTAGTGACTCCACTACATCACTGGGTAAAACAGTCATTATCTGGAGTTTAGTGACCACTACATCACTGGGTGAAACAGACATTATCTGGAGGTTTAGTGACTCCACTACATCACTGGGTGAAACAGTCATTATCTGGAGGTTTACTGACCACTACATCACTGGGTAAAACAGTCATTATCTGGAGGTTTAGTGACCACTACATCACTGGGTGAAACAGTCATTATCTGGAGGTTTAGTGACCACTACATCACTGGGTAAAACATTCATTATCTGGAGGTTTAGTGACCACTTCATCACTGGGTGATACAGTCATTATCTGGAGGTTTTAGTGACTCCACTACATCACTGGGTGATACTGTCATTATCTGGACGTTTTGTGACTCCACTACATCACTGGTTGATACAGTCATTATCTGGAGGTTTAGTGACCACTACATCCCTGGGTGATACAGTCATTTTCTGGAGGTTTAGTGACCACTACATCAATGGTTGAAAGACCAATATCTGGAGGTTTAGTGACCACTACATCAATGGTTGAAAGACCAATATCTGGAGGTTTAGTGACCACTACATCACTGGATTATACAGTCATTATCTGGAGGTTTAGTGACCACTACATCACTGGGTGATACAGTCATTATCTGGAGGTTTAGTGACCACTACATCACTGGGTGAAACAGTCATTATCTGGAGGTTTAGTGACCACTACATCACTGGGTGATAGTCATTATCTGGAGGTTTAGTGACCACTACATCACTGGGTGATAGTCATTATCTGGAGGTTTAGTGACCACTACATCACTGGGTGATAGTCATTATCTGGAGGTTTAGTGACCACTGCATCACTGGGTGATACGGTCATTATCTGGACGTTTTGTGACTCCACTACATCACTGGTTGATACTGTCATTATCTGGACGTTTTGTGACTCCACTACATCACTGGTTGATACAGTCATTATCTGGAGGTTTAGTGACCACTACATCCCTGGGTGATACAGTCATTTTCTGGAGGTTTAGTGACCACTACATCAATGGTTGAAAGACCAATATCTGGAGGTTTAGTGACCACTACATCAATGGTTGAAAGACCAATATCTGGAGGTTTAGTGACCACTACATCACTGGATTATACAGTCATTATCTGGAGGTTTAGTGACCACTACATCACTGGGTGATACAGTCATTATCTGGAGGTTTAGTGACCACTACATCACTGGGTGAAACAGTCATTATCTGGAGGTTTAGTGACCACTACATCACTGGGTGATACAGTCATTATCTGGAGGTTTAGTGACCACTACATCACTGGGTGATAGTCATTATCTGGAGGTTTAGTGACCACTACATCACTGGGTGATAGTCATTATCTGGAGGTTTAGTGACCACTGCATCACTGGGTGATACGGTCATTATCTGGAGGTTTAGTGACCACTGCATCACTGGGTGATACGGTCATTATCTGGAGGTTTAGTGACTCACTACATCACTGGGTGAAACGGTCATTATCTGGAGGTTTAGTGACCACTACATCACTGGGTGATACAGTCATTATCTGGAGGTTTAGTGACCACTACATCACTGGGTGATACAGTCATTATCTGGAGGTTTAGTGACCACTACATCACTGGGTGATACGGTCATTATCTGGAGGTTTAGTGACCACTACATCACTGGGTTATACAGTCATTATCTGGAGGTTTAGTGACCCCACTACATCACTGGGTGATACGGTCATTATCTGGAGGTTTAGTGACCACTACATCACTGGTGAAACACTCATTATCTGGAGGTTTAGTGACCACTACATGACTGGGTGATACAGTCATTATCTGGAGGTTTAGTGACCACTACATCAATGGGTGAAACAGACATTATCTGGAGGTTTAGTGACCCCACTACATCACTGGGTGAAACAGTCATTATCTGGAGGTTTAGTGACCACTACATCACTGGGTGATACAGTCATTATCTGGAGGTTTAGTGGCTCCACTACTTCACTGGGTGAAACAGTCATTATCTGGAGGTTTAGTGACTCCACTACATCACTGGGTGAAAAGGTCATTATCTGGAGGTTTAGTGACCACTACATCACTGGGTGAAACAGTCATTATCTGGAGGTTTAGTGGCTCCACTACTTCACTGGGTGAAACAGTCATTATCTGGAGGTTTAGTGACCCCACTACATCACTGGGTGAAACAGTCATTATCTGGAGGTTTAGTGGCCACTACATCACTGAGTGATACAGTCATTATCTGGAGGTTTAGTGGCCACTACATCACTGGGTAAAACAGTCATTATCTGGAGGTTTAGAGACCACTACATCACTGGGTGAAACAGACATTATCTGGAGATTTAGTGACTCCACTACATCACTGGGTAAAACAGTCATTATCTGGAGGTTTAGTGACCACTACATCACTGGGTGAAACAGACATTATCTGGAGGTTTAGTGACTCCACTACATCACTGGGTGAAACAGTCATTATCTGGAGGTTTAGTGACCACTACATCACTGGGT
>NW_027008479.1:0-51767 GCF_036934945.1 Oncorhynchus masou masou | reverse complement strand
GTGGCCACTAAACCTCCAGATAATGACTGTTTCACCCAGTGATGTAGTGGAGTCACTAAACCTCCAGATAATGACTGTTTCACCCAGTGATGTAGTGGTCACTAAACCTCCAGATAATGACTGTTTCACCCAGTGATGTAGTGGTCACTAAACCTCCAGATAATGACTGTTTCACCCAGTGAAGTAGTGGAGCCACTAAACCTCCAGATAATGACTGTATCACCCAGTGATGTAGTGGTCACTAAACCTCCAGATAATGACTGTTTCACCCAGTGATGTAGTGGGGTCACTAAACCTCCAGATAATGTCTGTTTCACCCATTGATGTAGTGGTCACTAAACCTCCAGATAATGACTGTATCACCCAGTCATGTAGTGGTCACTAAACCTCCAGATAATGAGTGTTTCACCAGTGATGTAGTGGTCACTAAACCTCCAGATAATGACCGTATCACCCAGTGATGTAGTGGGGTCACTAAACCTCCAGATAATGACTGTATAACCCAGTGATGTAGTGGTCACTAAACCTCCAGATAATGACCGTATCACCCAGTGATGTAGTGGTCACTAAACCTCCAGATAATGACTGTATCACCCAGTGATGTAGTGGTCACTAAACCTCCAGATAATGACTGTATCACCCAGTGATGTAGTGGTCACTAAAACCTCCAGATAATGTCTGTTTCACCCATTGATGTAGTGGTCACTAAACCTCCATATAATGACTGTATCACCCAGTGATGTAGTGGTCACTAAACCTCCAGATAATGACCGTTTCACCCAGTGATGTAGTGGAGTCACTGAACCTCCAGATAATGACCGTATCACCCAGTGATGCAGTGGTCACTAAACCTCCAGATAATGACCGTATCACCCAGTGATGCAGTGGTCACTAAACCTCCAGATAATGACTATCACCCAGTGATGTAGTGGTCACTAAACCTCCAGATAATGACTATCACCCAGTGATGTAGTGGTCACTAAACCTCCAGATAATGACTGTATCACCCAGTGATGTAGTGGTCACTAAACCTCCAGATAATGACTATCACCCAGTGATGTAGTGGTCACTAAACCTCCAGATAATGACTGTATCACCCAGTGATGTAGTGGTCACTAAACCTCCAGATAATGACTATCATCCAGTGATGTAGTGGTCACTAAACCTCCAGATAATGACTATCACCCAGTGATGTAGTGGTCACTAAACCTCCAGATAATGACTGTTTCACCCAGTGATGTAGTGGTCACTAAACCTCCAGATAATGACTGTATCACCCAGTGATGTAGTGGTCACTAAACCTCCAGATAATGACTGTATAATCCAGTGATGTAGTGGTCACTAAACCTCCAGATATTGGTCTTTCAACCATTGATGTAGTGGTCACTAAACCTCCAGATATTGGTCTTTCAACCATTGATGTAGTGGTCACTAAACCTCCAGAAAATGACTGTATCACCCAGGGATGTAGTGGTCACTAAACCTCCAGATAATGACTGTATCAACCAGTGATGTAGTGGAGTCACAAAACGTCCAGATAATGACAGTATCACCCAGTGATGTAGTGGAGTCACTAAACCTCCAGATAATGACTGTATCACCCAGTGATGAAGTGGTCACTAAACCTCCAGATAATGAATGTTTTACCGAGTGATGTAGTGGTCACTAAACCTCCAGATAATGACTGTTTCACCCAGTGATGTAGTGGTCACTAAACCTCCAGATAATGACTGTTTTACCCAGTGATGTAGTGGTCAGTAAACCTCCAGATAATGACTGTTTCACCCAGTGATGTAGTGGCCACTAAACCTCCAGATAATGACTGTTTCACCCAGTGATGTAGTGGAGTCACTAAACCTCCAGATAATGTATGTTTCACCCAGTGATGTAGTGGTCACTAAACCTCCAGATAATGACTGTTTTACCCAGTGATGTAGTGGAGTCACTAAATCTCCAGATAATGTCTGTTTCACCCAGTGATGTAGTGGTCTCTAAACCTCCAGATAATGACTGTTTTACCCAGTGATGTAGTGGCCACTAAACCTCCAGATAATGACTGTATAACTCAGTGATGTAGTGGCCACTAAACCTCCAGATAATGACTGTTTCACCCAGTGATGTAGTGGGGTCACTAAACCTCCAGATAATGACTGTTTCACCCAGTGAAGTAGTGGAGCCACTAAACCTCCAGATAATGACTGTTTCACCCAGTGATGTAGTGGTCACTAAACCTCCAGATAATGACTGTTTCACCCAGTGATGTAGTGGAGTCACTAAACCTCCAGATAATGACTGTTTCACCCAGTGAAGTAGTGGAGCCACTAAACCTCCAGATAATGACTGTATCACCCAGTGATGTAGTGGTCACTAAACCTCCAGATAATGACTGTTTCACCCAGTGATGTAGTGGGGTCACTAAACCTCCAGATAATGTCTGTTTCACCCATTGATGTAGTGGTCACTAAACCTCCAGATAATGACTGTATCACCCAGTCATGTAGTGGTCACTAAACCTCCAGATAATGAGTGTTTCACCAGTGATGTAGTGGTCACTAAACCTCCAGATAATGACCGTATCACCCAGTGATGTAGTGGGGTCACTAAACCTCCAGATAATGACTGTATAACCCAGTGATGTAGTGGTCACTAAACCTCCAGATAATGACCGTATCACCCAGTGATGTAGTGGTCACTAAACCTCCAGATAATGACTGTATCACCCAGTGATGTAGTGGTCACTAAACCTCCAGATAATGACTGTATCACCCAGTGATGTAGTGGTCACTAAAACCTCCAGATAATGTCTGTTTCACCCATTGATGTAGTGGTCACTAAACCTCCATATAATGACTGTATCACCCAGTGATGTAGTGGTCACTAAACCTCCAGATAATGACCGTTTCACCCAGTGATGTAGTGGAGTCACTGAACCTCCAGATAATGACCGTATCACCCAGTGATGCAGTGGTCACTAAACCTCCAGATAATGACCGTATCACCCAGTGATGCAGTGGTCACTAAACCTCCAGATAATGACTATCACCCAGTGATGTAGTGGTCACTAAACCTCCAGATAATGACTATCACCCAGTGATGTAGTGGTCACTAAACCTCCAGATAATGACTGTATCAGCCAGTGATGTAGTGGTCACTAAACCTCCAGATAATGACTATCACCCAGTGATGTAGTGGTCACTAAACCTCCAGATAATGACTGTATCACCCAGTGATGTAGTGGTCACTAAACCTCCAGATAATGACTATCATCCAGTGATGTAGTGGTCACTAAACCTCCAGATAATGACTATCACCCAGTGATGTAGTGGTCACTAAACCTCCAGATAATGACTGTTTCACCCAGTGATGTAGTGGTCACTAAACCTCCAGATAATGACTGTATCACCCAGTGATGTAGTGGTCACTAAACCTCCAGATAATGACTGTATAATCCAGTGATGTAGTGGTCACTAAACCTCCAGATATTGGTCTTTCAACCATTGATGTAGTGGTCACTAAACCTCCAGATATTGGTCTTTCAACCATTGATGTAGTGGTCACTAAACCTCCAGAAAATGACTGTATCACCCAGGGATGTAGTGGTCACTAAACCTCCAGATAATGACTGTATCAACCAGTGATGTAGTGGAGTCACAAAACGTCCAGATAATGACAGTATCACCCAGTGATGTAGTGGAGTCACTAAACCTCCAGATAATGACTGTATCACCCAGTGATGAAGTGGTCACTAAACCTCCAGATAATGACTGTATCACCCAGTGATGTAGTGGTCACTAAACCTCCAGATAATGACTATCACCCAGTGATGTAGTGGTCACTAAACCTCCAGATAATGACTGTATCACCCAGTGATGTAGTGGTCACTAAACCTCCAGATAATGACTATCATCCAGTGATGTAGTGGTCACTAAACCTCCAGATAATGACTATCACCCAGTGATGTAGTGGTCACTAAACCTCCAGATAATGACTGTTTCACCCAGTGATGTAGTGGTCACTAAACCTCCAGATAATGACTGTATCACCCAGTGATGTAGTGGTCACTAAACCTCCAGATAATGACTGTATAATCCAGTGATGTAGTGGTCACTAAACCTCCAGATATTGGTCTTTCAACCATTGATGTAGTGGTCACTAAACCTCCAGATATTGGTCTTTCAACCATTGATGTAGTGGTCACTAAACCTCCAGATAATGACTGTATCACCCAGTGATGTAGTGGAGTCACTAAACCTCCAGATAATGACTGTATCACCCAGTGATGAAGTGGTCACTAAACCTCCAGATAATGAATGTTTTACCGAGTGATGTAGTGGTCACTAAACCTCCAGATAATGACTGTTTCACCCAGTGATGTAGTGGTCACTAAACCTCCAGATAATGACTGTTTTACCCAGTGATGTAGTGGTCAGTAAACCTCCAGATAATGACTGTTTCACCCAGTGATGTAGTGGCCACTAAACCTCCAGATAATGACTGTTTCACCCAGTGATGTAGTGGAGTCACTAAACCTCCAGATAATGTCTGTTTCACCCAGTGATGTAGTGGTCACTAAACCTCCAGATAATGACTGTTTTACCCAGTGATGTAGTGGAGTCACTAAATCTCCAGATAATGTCTGTTTCACCCAGTGATGTAGTGGTCTCTAAACCTCCAGATAATGACTGTTTTACCCAGTGATGTAGTGGCCACTAAACCTCCAGATAATGACTGTATAACTCAGTGATGTAGTGGCCACTAAACCTCCAGATAATGACTGTTTCACCCAGTGATGTAGTGGGGTCACTAAACCTCCAGATAATGACTGTTTCACCCAGTGAAGTAGTGGAGCCACTAAACCTCCAGATAATGACTGTTTCACCCAGTGATGTAGTGGTCACTAAACCTCCAGATAATGACTGTTTCACCCAGTGATGTAGTGGAGTCACTAAACCTCCAGATAATGACTGTTTCACCCAGTGAAGTAGTGGAGCCACTAAACCTCCAGATAATGACTGTATCACCCAGTGATGTAGTGGTCACTAAACCTCCAGATAATGACTGTTTCACCCAGTGATGTAGTGGGGTCACTAAACCTCCAGATAATGTCTGTTTCACCCATTGATGTAGTGGTCACTAAACCTCCAGATAATGACTGTATCACCCAGTCATGTAGTGGTCACTAAACCTCCAGATAATGAGTGTTTCACCAGTGATGTAGTGGTCACTAAACCTCCAGATAATGACCGTATCACCCAGTGATGTAGTGGGGTCACTAAACCTCCAGATAATGACTGTATCACCCAGTGATGTAGTGGTCACTAAACCTCCAGATAATGACCGTATCACCCAGTGATGTAGTGGTCACTAAACCTCCAGATAATGACTGTATCACCCAGTGATGTAGTGGTCACTAAACCTCCAGATAATGACTGTATCACCCAGTGATGTAGTGGTCACTAAAACCTCCAGATAATGTCTGTTTCACCCATTGATGTAGTGGTCACTAAACCTCCATATAATGACTGTATCACCCAGTGATGTAGTGGTCACTAAACCTCCAGATAATGACCGTTTCACCCAGTGATGTAGTGGAGTCACTAAACCTCCAGATAATGACCGTATCACCCAGTGATGCAGTGGTCACTAAACCTCCAGATAATGACCGTATCACCCAGTGATGCAGTGGTCACTAAACCTCCAGATAATGACTATCACCCAGTGATGTAGTGGTCACTAAACCTCCAGATAATGACTATCACCCAGTGATGTAGTGGTCACTAAACCTCCAGATAATGACTGTATCACCCAGTGATGTAGTGGTCACTAAACCTCCAGATAATGACTATCACCCAGTGATGTAGTGGTCACTAAACCTCCAGATAATGACTGTATCACCCAGTGATGTAGTGGTCACTAAACCTCCAGATAATGACTATCACCCAGTGATGTAGTGGTCACTAAACCTCCAGATAATGACTATCACCCAGTGATGTAGTGGTCACTAAACCTCCAGATAATGACTGTTTCACCCAGTGATGTAGCGGTCACTAAACCTCCAGATAATGACTGTATCACCCAGTGATGTAGTGGTCACTAAACCTCCAGATAATGACTGTATAATCCAGTGATGTAGTGGTCACTAAACCTCCAGATATTGGTCTTTCAACCATTGATGTAGTGGTCACTAAACCTCCAGATATTGGTCTTTCAACCATTGATGTAGTGGTCACTAAACCTCCAGATAATGACTGTTTCACCCAGTGATGTAGTGGAGTCACTAAACCTCCAGATAATGACTGTTTCACCCAGTGAAGTAGTGGAGCCACTAAACCTCCAGATAATGACTGTATCACCCAGTGATGTAGTGGTCACTAAACCTCCAGATAATGACTGTTTCACCCAGTGATGTAGTGGGGTCACTAAACCTCCAGATAATGTCTGTTTCACCCATTGATGTAGTGGTCACTAAACCTCCAGATAATGACTGTATCACCCAGTCATGTAGTGGTCACTAAACCTCCAGATAATGAGTGTTTCACCAGTGATGTAGTGGTCACTAAACCTCCAGATAATGACCGTATCACCCAGTGATGTAGTGGGGTCACTAAACCTCCAGATAATGACTGTATCACCCAGTGATGTAGTGGTCACTAAACCTCCAGATAATGACCGTATCACCCAGTGATGTAGTGGTCACTAAACCTCCAGATAATGACTGTATCACCCAGTGATGTAGTGGTCACTAAACCTCCAGATAATGACTGTATCACCCAGTGATGTAGTGGTCACTAAAACCTCCAGATAATGTCTGTTTCACCCATTGATGTAGTGGTCACTAAACCTCCATATAATGACTGTATCACCCAGTGATGTAGTGGTCACTAAACCTCCAGATAATGACCGTTTCACCCAGTGATGTAGTGGAGTCACTAAACCTCCAGATAATGACCGTATCACCCAGTGATGCAGTGGTCACTAAACCTCCAGATAATGACCGTATCACCCAGTGATGCAGTGGTCACTAAACCTCCAGATAATGACTATCACCCAGTGATGTAGTGGTCACTAAACCTCCAGATAATGACTATCACCCAGTGATGTAGTGGTCACTAAACCTCCAGATAATGACTGTATCACCCAGTGATGTAGTGGTCACTAAACCTCCAGATAATGACTATCACCCAGTGATGTAGTGGTCACTAAACCTCCAGATAATGACTGTATCACCCAGTGATGTAGTGGTCACTAAACCTCCAGATAATGACTATCACCCAGTGATGTAGTGGTCACTAAACCTCCAGATAATGACTATCACCCAGTGATGTAGTGGTCACTAAACCTCCAGATAATGACTGTTTCACCCAGTGATGTAGCGGTCACTAAACCTCCAGATAATGACTGTATCACCCAGTGATGTAGTGGTCACTAAACCTCCAGATAATGACTGTATAATCCAGTGATGTAGTGGTCACTAAACCTCCAGATATTGGTCTTTCAACCATTGATGTAGTGGTCACTAAACCTCCAGATATTGGTCTTTCAACCATTGATGTAGTGGTCACTAAACCTCCAGAAAATGACTGTATCACCCAGGGATGTAGTGGTCACTAAACCTCCAGATAATGACTGTTTCACCCATTGATGTAGTGGTCACTAAACCTCCAGAAAATGACTGTATCACCCAGTGATGTAGTGGAGTCACTAAACCTCCAGATATTGGTCTTTCACCCAGTCAAGGTGTTGCCCCGCCTGCCAACGAACCATAGAAAGGAAAATATGTTGTATTATTACTATTATGGGTAATATCTTTCAAACTGTAATTTGTCAAGCAGTTCTCTCCGAGGGAAATGTGAGGACTTGTTGGCTACAGAACCTGGCTAAGAAAGGCAGTCGGCTAAGTGGGAGGGTTGAGTGAGACTACAAATTGAAAGACAGCCTAATTTTCTAGACTCAAGGGAGAGAAACACATACCTGGACTGTTGTTCCTCAACGCTGCTATTGTTTTTAAATTTCATAAAGCAATTTGTGTTTCTTAACGTAGAAAGCTTGGTGTTGACTGGTGAGCTACGGGGAAGCAAGAGAGTATAATTAGGAGCCGTTCTGCCCACACTCATCGCTAACTCCCCCGTAGCTCACCGGCTGATCGCTAACTCCCCCGTAGCTCACCAGCTCATCGCTAACTCCCCCGTAGCTCACCAGCTCATCGCTAACTCCCCCGTAGCTCACCAGCTCATCGCTAACTCCCCCGTAGCTCACCGGCTGATCGCTAACTCCCCCGTAGCTCACCGGCTGATCGCTAACTCCCCCGTAGCTCACCAGCTCATCGCTAACTCCCCCGTAGCTCACCGGCTGATCGCTAACTCCCCCGTAGCTCACCGGCTGATCGCTAACTCCCCCGTAGCTCACCGGCTCATCGCTAACTCCCCCGTAGCTCACCGGCTCATCGCTAACTCCCCCGTAGCTCACCGGCTCATCGCTAAATCCCCCGTAGCTCACCGCTAACTCCCCCGTAGCTCACCGCTAACTCCCCCGTAGCTCACCGGCTCATCGCTAACTCCCCCGTAGCTCACCAGCTCATCGCTAACTCCCCCGTAGCTCACCGGCTCATCGCTAAATCCCCCGTAGCTCACCGCTAACTCCCCCGTAGCTCACCGCTAACTCCCCGTAGCTCACCGGCTCATCGCTAACTCCCCCGTAGCTCACCGGCTCATCGCTAACTCCCCCGTAGCTCACCGGCTCATCGCTAAATCCCCCGTAGCTCACCAGCTCATCGCTAACTCCCCCGTAGCTCACCGGCTCATCGCTAACTCCCCCGTAGCTCACCGGCTCATCGCTAAATCCCCCGTAGCTCACCAGCTCATCGCTAACTCCCCCGTAGCTCACCGCTAACTCCCCCGTAGCTCACCGGCTCATCGCTAACTCCCCCGTAGCTCACCGGCTCATCGCTAACTCCCCCGTAGCTCACCAGCTCATCGCTAACTCCCCCGTAGCTCACCAGCTGATGAAGGCTGTGCGTGGCGGCTGTGACGTGTCTTTGCTAACTGCTGAACAGATTTGCACTGTGCATCTGTGATGCTAATATTAATTGTGTTTATCAATGGAAAAACGTGCATTCTCTCTACTCCACTCTTGTCCAGTCCACTTAGGTGGTAGATTTTGGTCAGAGATCATAAAGTCTCGTTTCAGTCAAGAAATTAAACATTATTTTGGTTTAGTTATAGTTTTTTTCTGGGTCTATTCAGTCAGTTAAAGTCCTGTCAATTGCCACTGAAATGTGGTGTTAAATATTTGAGTCTATTTTTGTTGACAAAATGAACACGGGTCCCACCTCCTTTCTCTCTCTCTGTCTCTCCTCTTCTTGTTGTCTCTTGTTCTCCTGCTCCCACACCTCTCTCATCCCCTGCACCTCACTGGCCCTCCTCTCTCTCATCTCCACCTCCCTCCTCTGTTCATCTTCTAGAGCCAGACGTCGCTTCTCCAGCTCAGCGCTGCCTCGCGCAAAGTTTTCCTTCAGACGGTCCTCATACGATACTACAGGAGGAGGAAGGAGGGGAGAGGAGAGGAGGAGGGATGGGAGAGGAGAGGGGAGGAGGAGGGATGGGAGAGGAGAGGGGAGGGAGGGGAGAGGGGTGGAGGAGGGATGGGAGAGGAGAGGAGGAGGGAGGGGAGAGGGGAGGAGGAGGGAGGGGAGAGGAGGAGGGGAAGGAGAGGGGAGGAGGAGGGAGGGGAGAGGAGAGGGGAGGGGAGAGTAGGAGGGAGGGGAGATGAGAGGGGAGGAGGAGGGAGGGGAGAGGGGAGGAGGAGGGTGGGGAGAGGAGGAGGGAAAGGAGAGGGGAGGAGGGAGGGAGGGGAGAGGAGAGGTGAGGGAGGAGGGAGGGATGGGAGAGGAGGAGGGATGGGAGAGGAGAGGGGAAGAGGAGGGAGGGGAGAAGAGAGGGGATGAGGGAGGGGAGAGGAGAGGGGAGGAGGAGGGAGGAGAGAGGAAGAGGGATGGGAGAGGAGAGGGGAGGAGGAGGGAGGGGAGAGGAGGAGGGATGGGAGAGGGAGGGGAGGAGGAGGGAGGGGAGAGGAGGAGGGATGGGAGAGGAGAGGGGGGGGAGGAGGAGGGAGGGGAGAGGAGGAGGGATGGGAGAGGAGAGGGGAGGGGAGGAGGGATGGGAGAGGAGAGGGGGGAGGAGGAGGAGGGAGGGGGAGAGGAGGAGGGATGGGAGAGGAGAGGGGAGGAGGAGGAGGGAGGGGAGAGGAGGAGGGATGGGAGAGGAGAGGGGAGGAGGCGGCAGGGGAGAGGAGAGGAGAGGGGAGAGGGATGGGATGGGAGAGGAGAGGGGAGGCGGAGGATGGGGAGGGGAGAGTAGGAAGGGAAGGAGGGGAGAGGAGAGGGGAGTAGGAGGGAGGGGAGAGGAGAGGGGAGTAGGAGGGAGGGGAGAGGAGAGGGGACTAGGAGGGAGTGGAGAGGAGAGGGGAGGAGGAGAGGGGAAGAGAGGGGAGGAGGAGGGAGGGGAGGGGAGGAGGGAGGGGAGGGGAGAGGAGAGTAGGAAGGAGGTGAGAGGGGGGGGAGGAGGGAGGGGAGAGGAGGGATGGGGAGGAGGAGGGAGGGGGAGAGGAGGGATGGGAGAGGAGAGGAGGGATGGGAGAGGAGAGTAGGAAGGAGGTGAGAGGGGGGGAGGGAGGGGAGAGGAGGGATGGGGGAAGAGAGGGGAGGAGGAGGGAGGGGAGAGGAGGGAGAGGAGAGAAGGGGGAGAAGAGATCAGGGGGGAGACAGAAGGAGAGAGTACATAAAGTCAGCATCATTGAAGGGGTAAGAGAGACAGTTGTCTCCTCTTGTAACGACCTATAACCCCTCATAATATAGTTAGGGTTATGGTTATGCCAGGGTTATGGTTATGTTAGGGTTATGTTAGGGTTATGGTTATGTTAGGGTTATGGTTATGTTAGGGTTATGGTTATGTTAGGGTTATGTTAGGGTTATGGTTATGTTAGGGTTATGGTTATGTTCGGGTTATGTTAGGGTTATGGTTATGTTAGGGTTATGGTTATGTTCGGGTTATGTTAGGGTTATGCCAGGGTTATGGTTATGTTAGTGTTATGTTAGGGTTATGGTTATGTTAGTGTTATGTTAGGGTTATGGTTATGTTAGGGTTATGTTATGTTAGGGTTATGTTATGGTTATGTTATGTTAGGGTTATGGTTCTGTTAGGGTTATGGTTATGTTATGCCAGGGTTATGCCAGGGTTATGCCAGAGTTATGCCAGGGTTATGGTTATGTTAGTGTTATGTTAGGGTTATGGTTATGTTAGGGTTATGGTTATGATAGGGTTATGGTTATGTTAGGGTTATGTTAGGGTTATGTTAGAGTTATGGATAAGGTTATGTTATGTTAGGGTTATGTTATGGTTATGTTATGGTTATGTTAGGGTTATGTTATGTTAGGGTTATGTTATGGTTATGTTAGGGTTATGTTAGGGTTATGTTATGTTAGGGTTATGTTATGTTAGGGTTATGGTTATGATAGGGTTATGTTATGATAGAGTTATGTTATGTTATGTTAGGGTTATGTTATGTTAGGGTTATGGTTATGTTAGGGTTATGTTATGTTAGGGTTATGGTTATGTTAGGGTTATGTTATGTTAGGGTTATGGTTATGTTAGGGTTATGTTATGTTAGGGTTATGTTAGGGTTAGGGTTATGTTAGGGTTATGGTTATGTTATGGTTCTGTTAGGGTTATGTTATGTTAGGGTTATGTTATGTTAGGGTTATGTTATGTTAGGGTTATGGTTATGTTAGGGTTATGTTATGGTTATGTTATGGTTATGTTAGGGTTATGTTATGTTAGGGTTATGTTATGTTAGGGTTATGTTATGTTAGGGTTATGGTTATGTTAGGGTTATGTTAGGGTTATGTTAGAGTTATGGATAAGGTTATGTACCGTTGTTCTTGTTCTTGTGTGCAGGTTCAAGCTCTGCTGTCCCATCTATCAGGCCAGTGGAGAGGTAGGGCCCAGTTCCATTCAACATCTCTACTGGCCTGCTATCTCTACAGAAGGCAGAGAAAAAATAATTACACCTGAGACAACGCTGAAAGACTACATTCAAAACACCAATCAGAGAGACAGTGTGTGTTACCTAAGACAGGGGGGTACCAGCTCTGAGGGCAGGGTGTGTGTGTGTGTGTGTGTGTGTGTGTGTGTGTGTGTGTGTGTGTGTGTGTGTGTGTGTGTGTGTGTGTGTGTGTGTGTGTGTGTGTGTGTGTTACCTAAGACAGGGGGGTACCAGCTCTGAGGGCAGGGTGTGTGTGTGTGTGTGTTACCCGAGACAGGGGGGTACCAGCTCTGAGGGTGTGTGTGTGTGTGTGTGTGTGTGTGTGTGTGTGTGTGTGTGTGTGTGTGTGTGTGTGTTACCTAAGACAGGGGGGTACCAGGTCAGAGGGCAGGGTGAGGGGTAGCGGACATCCTGTCGTAACCATGTCTACCAGGTGCATGGCCAGAATAAACTCCTCAGCTCTCAGCTGACCGTCCTTATCCACGTCAGCCAGGGTCCTGCACCCACACCAATAAAATACACACACATTCAGAAAGACGAACACACACAGAGACAGACAGCCACTCACAAACTCACCAGATGGTAGCTAGCTGTGTCTGGGTCAGGTTGGAGGCAGTCAGGGCGTTCCTCACCTGAGGGCCTGAGAAACACAACACAACAACGTATTACAAACTAAGATACTACCTATAGACCTGACCTGAACCAGAAACAAGGTCACAGACCTGATCTGAACGAGAAACAAGGTCACTGACCAAAAGTACTGACCACAAACACACAATTACCGAAAACAAAACTACTGAACCAGAAGCACACAACCACTGACCACAATTACTGACCAAACACACAACCACAACTACACAATTACTGGCTACACAACTACCGACCATAACAACACAACTACAGATTATAGCTTCTGACCACAACTACCGACCACAACAACACACTTAACACATTCTAAAGCGAATACTGGAATAATATTTCTCGGAAGGGGGAGAATGGTCATTAGTGATGAACACTAATGTCATATGGGTTGTTATTTTGTGATGTCATTAAAAAGTGTTATAAAGGAAATACTGTAACTTGAAAAGTATAGATACAACCTGGAAGATCTGCGTGATCAAAATAAAGAAAGTGCTACAGTATGATGTGCTTTGCTAGGTTTTACCAATATACTGTAGCCTGGTACTATATTGAACTAGCTATGTGCAAATATAATACGTAGGCTGTTTCCTGAAATGTTCTTACATTTTAATGATTCAATATATAATAATATTTATTTTTATTTTTGTAAGATCAGTACTGTTTGTTGCATGAATAGACGTCAAGACTATAATCCTCAGCCGCATTGGATCTCTGAGGGAACCAGTTTTGATCTGAATCAAAGCGTAGTAGATACAGCTCCTACAGCTCCTACAGCTCCTACAGCTCCTACATCTCATACAGCTCCTACAGCTCCTACATCTCCTACATCTCCTACAGCTCCTACATCTCATACAGCTCCTACATCTCCTACAGCTCCTACAGCTCCTACAGCTCCTACAGCTCCTACATCTCATACAGCTCCTACATCTCCTACAGCTCCTACAGCTCCTACAGCTCCTACAGCTCCTACATCTCATACAGCTCCTACAGCTCCTACAGCTCCTACAGCTCCTACAGCTCCTACAGCTCATACATCTCATACATCTCATAAGCTCATACAGCTCCTACAGCTCCTACATCTCCTACAGCTCCTACAGCTCCTACAGCTCCTACTGCTCCTACTGCTCCTACTGCTCCTACAGCTCCTACAGCTCCTACAGCTCCTACAGCTCCTACAGCTCCTACATCTCCTACAGCTCCTACAGCTCCTACATCTCCTACATCTCCTACAGCTCCTACATCTCCTACAGCTCCTACATCTCCTACAGCTCCTACATCTCATACAGCTCCTACATCTCCTACAGCTCCTACAGCTCCTACATCTCCTACATCTCCTACAGCTCCTACATCTCCTACAGCTCCTACATCTCCTACAGCTCCTACAGCTCCTACATCTCATACAGCTCCTACAGCTCCTACAGCTCCTACAGCTCCTACAGCTCCTACATCTCCTACATCTCCTACATCTCCTACAGCTCCTACAGCTCCTACAGCTCCTACAGCTCCTACAGCTCCTACACCCCCTACATCTCATACAGCTCCTACATCTCCTACATCTCATACAGCTCCTACAGCTCCTACAGCTCCTACATCTCCTACAGCTCCTACAGCTCCTACATCTCATACAGCTCCTACAGCTCCTACATCTCATACAGCTCCTACAGCTCCTACAGCTCCTACAGCTCCTACATCTCATACAGCTCCTACATCTCATACAGCTCCTACAGCTCCTACTGCTCCTACATCTCATACAGCTCCTACAGCTCCTACAGCTCCTACAGCTCCTACAGCTCATACAGCTCATACAGCTCCTACAGCTCCTACATCTCATACAGCTCCTACAGCTCCTACAGCTCCTACATCTCCTACAGCTCCTACAGCTCCTACATCTCCTACATCTCATACAGCTCCTACAGCTCCTACAGCTCCTACAGCTCCTACAGCTCATACAGCTCCTACAGCTCCTACAGCTCCTACATCTCATACATCTCATACAGCTCCTACATCTCATACAGCTCCTACAGCTCCTACAGCTCCTACATCTCCTACAGCTCCTACATCTCCTACAGCTCCTACATCTCCTACAGCTCCTACATCTCCTACAGCTCCTACTGCTCCTACAGCTCCTACAGCTCCTACATCTCATACAGCTCCTACAGCTCCTACAGCTCCTACTGCTCCTACTGCTCCTACTGCTCCTACAGCTCCTACAGCTCCTACAGCTCCTACAGCTCCTACAGCTCCTACATCTCCTACAGCTCCTACAGCTCCTACATCTCCTACATCTCCTACAGCTCCTACATCTCCTACAGCTCCTACAGCTCCTACATCTCCTACAGCTCCTACAGCTCCTACATCTCCTACAGCTCCTACAGCTCCTACATCTCCTACATCTCCTACAGCTCCTACAGCTCCTACAGCTCCTACATCTCCTACAGCTCCTACAGCTCCTACATCTCATACAGCTCCTACAGCTCCTACAGCTCCTACAGCTCCTACAGCTCCTACATCTCCTACATCTCCTACAGCTCCTACAGCTCCTACAGCTCCTACAGCTCCTACATCTCCTACACCCCCTACATCTCATACAGCTCCTACATCTCCTACATCTCATACAGCTCCTACAGCTCCTACAGCTCCTACATCTCCTACAGCTCCTACAGCTCCTACATCTCATACAGCTCCTACAGCTCCTACATCTCATACAGCTCCTACAGCTCCTACAGCTCCTACAGCTCCTACATCTCATACAGCTCCTACATCTCATACAGCTCCTACAGCTCCTACTGCTCCTACATCTCCTACAGCTCCTACAGCTCCTACAGCTCCTACAGCTCCTACAGCTCATACAGCTCATACAGCTCCTACATCTCATACAGCTCCTACAGCTCCTACAGCTCCTACATCTCCTACAGCTCCTACAGCTCCTACATCTCCTACATCTCATACAGCTCCTACAGCTCCTACAGCTCCTACAGCTCCTACAGCTCCTACAGCTCATACAGCTCCTACAGCTCCTACAGCTCCTACATCTCATACATCTCATACAGCTCTACATCTCATACAGCTCCTACAGCTCCTACAGCTCCTACAGCTCCTACAGCTCCTACAGCTCCTACAGCTCCTACAGCTACATCTCCTACAGCTCCTACAGCTCCTACAGCTCCTACAGCTCCTACAGCTCCTACACAGCTCACAGCTCCTACAGCTCCTACAGCTCCTACATCTCCTACAGCTCCTACATCTCCTACAGCTCCTACATCTCCTACAGCTCCTACAGCTCCTACAGCTCCTACAGCTCCTACATACAGCTCCTACAGCTCCTACATCTCCTACAGCTCCTACAGCTCCTACAGCTCCTACAGCTCATCTACAGCTCCTACAGCTCCTACAGCTCCTACAGCTCCTACAGCTCCACAGCTCCTACAGCTCCTACAGCTCATACAGCTCCTACAGCTCCTACAGCTCCTACAGCTCCTACAGCTCATACAGCTCATACAGCTCCTACATCTCATACAGCTCCTACAGCTCCTACAGCTCATACAGCTCCTACAGCTCCTACAGCTCATACAGCTCTTACAGCTCTTACAGCTCCTACAGCTCATACAGCTCCTACAGCTCCTACAGCTCCTACATCTCATACAGCTCCTACAGCTCCTACATCTCATACAGCTCCTACAGCTCCTACATCTCCTACATCTCCTACAGCTCCTACATCTCCTACATCTCATACAGCTCCTACAGCTCCTACATCTCATACAGCTCCTACAGCTCCTACATCTCATACAGCTCCTACAGCTCCTACAGCTCATACAGCTCCTACAGCTCCTACAGCTCCTACAGCTCCTACATCTCATACAGCTCCTACATCTCATACAGCTCCTACATCTCATACAGCTCCTACAGCTCATACAGCTCCTACAGCTCCTACAGCTCCTACATCTCATACAGCTCCTACAGCTCCTACAGCTCCTACAGCTCATACAGCTCCTACAGCTCCTACAGCTCCTACAGCTCATACAGCTCATACAGCTCCTACATCTCATACAGCTCCTACAGCTCCTACAGCTCATACAGCTCCTACAGCTCCTACAGCTCATACAGCTCTTACAGCTCTTACAGCTCCTACAGCTCATACAGCTCCTACAGCTCCTACAGCTCCTACATCTCATACAGCTCCTACAGCTCCTACATCTCATACAGCTCCTACAGCTCCTACATCTCCTACATCTCCTACAGCTCCTACATCTCCTACATCTCATACAGCTCCTACAGCTCCTACATCTCATACAGCTCCTACAGCTCCTACATCTCATACAGCTCCTACAGCTCCTACAGCTCATACAGCTCCTACAGCTCCTACAGCTCCTACAGCTCCTACATCTCATACAGCTCCTACATCTCATACAGCTCCTACATCTCATACAGCTCCTACAGCTCATACAGCTCCTACAGCTCATACAGCTCCTACATCTCATACAGCTCCTACAGCTCCTACAGCTCCTACAGCTCATACAGCTCCTACATCTCATAGAGCTCCTACAGCTCCTACAGCTCATACAGCTCATACAGCTCATACAGCTCATACATCTCATACAGCTCCTACATCTCATACAGCTCCTACATCTCATACAGCTCCTACAGCTCCTACAGCTCCTACAGCTCATACAGCTCCTACAGCTCATACAGCTCATACAGCTCCTACAGCTCCTACAGCTCCTACAGCTCCTACATCTCATACAGCTCCTACAGCTCCTACATCTCATACATCTCATACAGCTCCTACAGCTCCTACATCTCATACATCTCCTACAGCTCCTACAGCTCCTACAGCTCCTACAGCTCCTACAGCTCCTACATCTCATACAGCTCCTACAGCTCCTACATCTCATACATCTCCTACAGCTCCTACAGCTCATACAGCTCATACAGCTCATACAGCTCCTACAGCTCCTACAGCTCCTACAGCTCATACAGCTCCTACAGCTCCTACAGCTCCTACATCTCATACAGCTCCTACAGCTCCTACAGCTCTGGAACCGTTAATTAACTTCTCCAGACAAAGAGGGCTCCATTGGAAAACTCATCTGGGACGAACTGCGTTAGCTTGACGGCTAACGTTAGAGGCTTAGCTAGGTTAGCGGCTCTTTCAAGCAGACGTTAGCCTGTCAGTTCATCGGGATTCCAGAATAAGAAATAGCGGTCCTAGCTATTAAAAGCTAACCGCGTCAGGGGAACACACGCAAAAACAAGTTTGTTATTTATGTTTAACAAAGACTGGTTGTTTTAGTTAAAATAACAAACCGGAGTGTTTTCAGCACACAGTGTTCAGCTACGCACTCTGACGATGTCAGATTTGAAAAAGAGATGTCGTCTCACATCACTAGATGCACCATCCTATTTATACAGTGCCTTGCGAAAGTATTCGCCCCCCTTGAACTTTGCAACCTTTTGCCACATTTCAGGCTTCAAACATAAAGATATAAAACTGTATTTTTTTGTGAAGAATCAACAACAAGTGGGACACAATCATGAAGTGGAACGATATTTATTGGATATTTCAAACTTTTTTAACAAATCAAAAACTGAAAAATTGGGCGTGCAAAATTATTCAGCCCCCTTAAGTTAATACTTTGTAGCGCCACCTTTTGCTGCGATTACAGCTGTAAGTCACTTGGGGTATGTCTCTATCAGTTTTGCACATCGAGAGACTGAAATGTTTTCCTCATCAATCTACACAGAATAATCCATAATGACAAAGCAAAAACAGTTTTTTAGAAATCTTTACAAATGTATTCAAAATAAATGACTGAAATATCACATTTACTTAAGTATTCAGACCCTTTACTCAGTACTTTGTTGAAGCACCTTTGGCAGCGATTACAGAATGGAGTCTCCTTGGGTATGATGCTACCAGCTTGGCACACATGTATTTGGGTAGTTTCTCCCATTTTTCTCTGCAGATCCTCTCAAGCTCTGTCAGGTTGGATGTGGAACATCGCTGCGTCGCTATTTTCAGGTCTCTCCAGAGATGTTGAATAGGGTTCAAGTCTGGGCTCTGGCTGGGCCACTCAAAGACAACCAGAGACGTGTCCCAAAGCCACTCCTGCGTCGTCTTGGCTGTGTGCTTAGGTTGTCCTGTTGGAAGGTGAACTTTTGCCCCAGTCTGAGGTTTTCATCAAGGATCTCTCTGTACATTGCTCTGTTCATCTTTCCCTCGATCCTGACTAGTCTCCCAGTCCCTGCCGCCGAAACACATCCTCACATCACGATGCTGCCACCACCATGCTTCACCGTAGGGATGGTGACAGACGTGATGCTTGTCATTCAGAATAAAGAGTTCAATATTGGTTTCATCAGACCAGAGAATCTTGTTTCTCATGGTCTGAGAGTCTTTAGGTGCCTTTTTGTAAACTCCAAGCGGGCTGTCATATGTCATTTACTGAGGAGCGACTTCCGTCTGGCAACTCTACCATAAAGGCCTGATTGATGGAGTTCTGCAGAGATGGTTGTCCTTCTGGAAGGTTCTCCCATCTCCAAATAAGAAATCTGGAGCTCTGTCCGAGTGACCATCGGGTTCTTGGCCACCTCCCTGACCAAAGCCTTTCTCCCCTGATTGGTCAGTTTGGCCGGGCGACCAGCTCTAGGCAGAGTCTTGGTGGTTACAAACTTCTTAAGAATGATGGAGGCCACTGTGTTCTTGGGGACCTTCAATGCTGCAGAAATGTTTTGGCTTCCCCAGATCTGTGCCTCAACACAATCCTGTCACAATCCTGTCTCGGAGCTCTACGGACAATTCCTTTGACCTCATGACATGGGACCTTATATAGACAGGTGTGTGCCTTTCCAAATCATGTCCAATCAATTGCATTTACCACAGGTGGACTCCAATCAAGTTGCAGAAACATCTAAAGGACAATCAGTGGAAACATGATGCACCTCAGCTCAATTTCGAGGGTTCTCAATACTTTCCGAAGGTACTGTATGTTAGTTACAGATACCTTTAAAAAAAACTGTGATTTGACTCAATCAGCGCGACACATCTCCTTCACATAGAGTTGATCTGTTGATTGTGGCCTGTTGTATAAGCAGTTTGCTGATGTCAACGTAGGTTGCGGTGGGGCAGGAATAAGACAACGAACACAATTGCATTTTATCGAGATCCATCCCCCACCATCACCTCATGTTTCAGCATAATGCCCCCATGTCGCAAGGATCTGTACACAATTCCAGGAAGCTGAAAATGGCCTGCATACTCACCAGACATGTTACCCATTGAGCATGTTTGGGATGCTCTGGATCGACGTGTACGACAATGTGTTCCAGTTCCTGCCAATATCCAGCAACTTCGCACAGCCAATGAAGAGGAGTGGGACAACATTCCACAGGCCACAATCACCAGCCTGATCAACTCTATGTGAAGGAGACGTGTCACGCTGCATGAGGCAAATGGTGGTCACACCAGATACTGACTGATGCATATTTGAATTCCCAGTCATGTCAAATCCATAGATTAAGGCCTATTGAATTCATTTCAATTGACTGAATTCCTTATATGAACTGTAACTCAAGTAAAATCTTTGAAATTGTTGCATTTTGCGTTTTTTTGTTCTGTGTATAACCGACAGGGCCAAGAACGGTCGGGTTCTGTAAGTGCAAAGAGAAGGAAGCTCGTTCTCCAACCATCAACTAGAGATTCAGCATCTCTTAGAAGACAAGTTAATAAACAAGTTACATCAGGTACGGTTAGTGGTCGAAGGGTCAGGAACATTAGTTGTAACCACTCATCAGCTTGGAGAGAGAAGAGAAAGAGACGAGAGAGAGAGAAGAGAGAAGAGAGAGAAGAGAGGAGAGAGAAACGAGAGAGTAGAGAGTGAAGAAAAAAGAGAGAGAGAGAGAAGAGAGAAGAGAAAGAAGAGAAAAGAGAGAAACGAGAGAGAAGAGAAAGAAGAGAAAAGAGAGAGAAACGAGAGTAGAAAGAGTAGAGAGAAAAGAGTGCAAGAAAAAAAATTGCGAGAGAGAATAGACAGGTAGTTGTAACTCACCAGAGAGGTATCCACTCATCAGCTTGTCCAGACTGTTAAACTGTTGTCTGTACTTCAGCCTGGTGGACTGGGGAACGGACCAATCACAGGAGCACGTCTTGGGAGAGTTACTGGCCAGGGAGGTGGTGGAGGAGGAGTTAGAACTGGAGTAGGAGAAAGAGAGAGAGAGAGGGAGAGAGGGGAGTAGGAGAAAGAGAGAGAGAGAGAGAGAGAGAGAGACAGAGAGAGAGAGAGAGAGAGAGAGACAGAGAGAGAGGGGAGTAGGAGAAAGAGAGAGAGACAGAGAGAGAGAGGGGAGTAGGAGAAAGAGAGAGAGAGAGAGAGACAGAGAGAGAGAGAGAGACAGAGACAGAGACAGAGACAGAGAGAGAGAGAGAGAGAGAGAGAGAGAGAGAGAGAGAAAAAAAAGAGAGAGATTTGTTTTCACATTGATTTCAGAAAAAAGCAGAGCCCAGTCTGGCAGAAGAGAGGCAGAAGAGAGGTAGAAGAGAGACAGAGAGAGGCAGAGAGAGGCAGAAGAGAGGCAGAGAGAGGCAGAAGAGAGGCAGAAGAGAGGTAGAAGAGAGGCAGAGAGAGGCAGGAGAGGGGCAGAAGAGAGGCAGAAGAGAGGCAGAGAGGGGCAGAAGAGAGGCAGAAGAGAGGCAGAAGAGAGGCAGAAGAGGCAGAGAGAGGCAGAGAGGGGCAGAAGAGAGGCAGAAGAGGCAGAGAGAGGCAGAGAGGGGCAGAAGAGAGGCAGAAGAGGGGCAGAAGAGAGGCAGAAGAGAGGCAGAAGAGAGGCAGAGAGAGGCAGAGAGGGGCAGAATAGTGGCAGAGAGGGGCAGAAGAGAGGCAGAAGAGATGCAGAGAGAGGCATAGAGAGGCAGAAGAGGGGCAGAAGAGAGGCAGAAGAGAGGCAGAGAGAGGCAGAGAGGGGCAGAATAGTGGCAGAGAGGGGCAGAATAGTGGCAGAGAGGGGCAGAAGAGAGGCAGAAGAGATGCAGAGAGAGGCATAGAGAGGCAGAAGAGGGGCAGAAGAGAGGCAGAAGAGAGGCAGAGAGAGGCAGAGAGGGGCAGAATAGTGGCAGAGAGGGGCAGAAGAGAGGCAGAAGAGATGCAGAGAGAGGCATAGAGAGGCAGAAGAGATGCAGAGAGGGGCAGAAGAGAGGCAGAAGAGATGCAGAGAGAGGCATAGAGAGGCAGAAGAGATGCAGAGAGGGGCAGAAGAGAGGCAGAAGAGATGCAGAGAGAGGCATAGAGAGGCAGAAGAGATGCAGAGAGGGGCAGAAGAGAGGCAGAAGAGATGCAGAGAGAGGCATAGAGAGGCAGAAGAGGGGCAAAAGAGAGGCAGAGAGAGGCAGAGAGGGGCAGAAGAGAGGCAGAAGAGATGCAGAGAGAGGCATAGAGAGGCAGAAGAGGGGCAGAAGAGAGGCAGAAGAGAGGCAGAAGAGGGGCAAAAGAGAGGCAGAGAGAGGCAGAGAGGGGCAGAAGAGAGGCAGAAGAGATGCAGAGAGAGGCATAGAGAGGCAGAAGAGGGGCAGAAGAGAGGCAGAAGAGATGCAGAGAGAGGCAGAGAGATGCAGAGAGAGGCAGAAGAGAGGCAGAAGAGAGGCAGAAGAGAGGCAGAGAGGGGCAGAAGAGAGGCAGAAGAGAGGCAGAGAGGGGCAGAAGAGAGGCAGAAGAGAGGCAGAGAGGAATATTACAGTGTATTATGATGTCATATTACCTTCCAGCTTTATTGTTTCTGTGAGAAACTTCAACCAGTTGCTAGTGGTGTAAAGTGTAAATACTTTAAAGCACTACTTAGATCATTTGGGGGGGGGGGGTATCTGTACTTTTGCCTCACTACATTCCTAAATAAAACAATGTACTTTTTACTTCATACCTTTTCCCTGACACCTAAAAGTACTCATTACATTTGGAATGCTTAACAGGACAGGAAAATGGTCCAATTCTCTTATCAAGAGAACATCCCTGGTCGTCCCTACTGCCTCTGATCTGGAGGACTCACTAATCAAGAGAACATCCCTGGTCATCTCTACTGCCTCTGATCTGGAGGACTCACTAATCAAGAGAACATCCCTGGTCATCTCTACTGCCTCTGATCTGGAGGACTCACTAAACAGAGAACATCCCTGGTCGTCCCTACTGCCTCTGATCTGGAGGACTCACTAATCAAGAGAACATCCCTGGTCATCTCTACTGCCTCTGATCTGGAGGACTCACTAATCAAGAGAACATCCCTGGTCATCTCTACTGCCTCTGATCTGGAGGACTCACTAAACAGAGAACATCCCTGGTCATCTCTACTGCCTCTGATATGGAGGACTCACTAATCAGAGAACATCCCTGGTCATCCCTACTGCCTCTGATCTGGAGGACTCACTAATCAAGAGAACATCCCTGGTCATCTCTACTGCCTCTGATCTGGAGGACTCACTAAACAGAGAACATCCCTGGTCATCTCTACTGCCTCTGATATGGAGGACTCACTAATCAGAGAACATCCCTGGTCATCCCTACTGCCTCTGATCTGGAGGACTCACTAAACAGAGAACATCCCTACTGCCTCTGATCTGGAGGACTCACTAAACAGAGAACATCCCTACTGCCTCTGATCTGGAGGACTCACTAAACAGAGAACATCCCTGGTCATCCCTACTGTCTCTGATCTGGAGGACTCACTAAACAGAGAACATCCCTGGTCATCCCTACTGCC
This sequence comes from Oncorhynchus masou masou, assembly GCF_036934945.1. Lineage (NCBI taxonomy): Eukaryota > Metazoa > Chordata > Actinopteri > Salmoniformes > Salmonidae > Oncorhynchus > Oncorhynchus masou. The sequence continues at coordinate 28,346 of NW_027008479.1, read as the reverse complement.
CGTGATCTAGAGGACTCACTAAACAGAGACCATCCCTGGTCATCCCTACTGTCTCTGATCTGGAGGACTCACTAAACAGAGAACATATCTGGTCATCCCTACTGCCTCTGATCTGGAGGACTCACTATACAGAGAACATCACTGGTCATCCCTACTGCCTCTGATCTGGAGGACTCACTAAACAGAGAACATCCCTGGTCATCCCTACTGCCTCTGATCTGGAGGACTCACTAAACAGAGAACATCCCTGGTCATCCCTACTGCCTCTGATCTGGAGGACTCACTAAACAGAGAACATCCCTGGTCATCACTACTGCCTCTGATCTGGAGGACTCACTAAACAGAGAACATCCCTGGTCATCCCTACTGCCTCTGATCTGGAGGACACACTAAACAGAGAACATCCCTGGTCATCACTACTGCCTCTGATCTGGAGGACTCACTAAACAGAGAACATCCCTGGTCATCCCTACTGCCTCTGATCTGGAGGACTCACTAAACAGAGAACATCCCTGGTCATCCCTACTGCCTCGGATCTGGAGGACTCACTAAACAGAGAACATATCTGGTCATCTCTACTGCCTCTGATCTGGAGGACTCACTAAACAGAGAACATATCTGGTCATCACTACTGCCTCTGATCTGGAGGACTTACTAAACAGAGAACATCTCTGGTCATCCCTACTGCCTCTGATCTGGAGGACTCACTAAACAGAGAACATCCCTGGTCATCACTACTGCCTCGGATCTGGAGGACTCACTAAACAGAGAACATATCTGGTCATCTCTACTGCCTTTGATCTGGAGGACTCACTAAACAGAGAACATCCCTGGTCATCCCTACTGCCTCTGATCTGGAGGACTCACTAAACAGAGAACATCCCTGGTCATCCCTACTGCCTCTGATCTGGAGGACTCACTAAACAGAGAACATCCCTGGTCATCCCTACTGCCTCTGATCTGGAGGACTCACTAAACAGAGAACATCCCTGGTCATCCCTACTGCCTCTGATCTGGAGGACTCACTAAACAGAGAACATCCCTGGTCATCACTACTGCCTCTGATCTGGAGGACTCACTAAACAGAGAACATCCCTGGTCATCCCTACTGCCTCTGATCTGGAGGACACACTAAACAGAGAACATCCCTGGTCATCACTACTGCCTCTGATCTGGAGGACTCACTAAACAGAGAACATCCCTGGTCATCCCTACTGCCTCTGATCTGGTGGACTCACTAAACAGAGAACATCCCTGGTCATCCCTACTGCCTCTGATATGGAGGACTCACTAAACAGAGAACATCCCTGGTCATCCCTACTGCCCGTGATCTGGAGGACTCACTAAACAGAGAACATCCCTGGTCATCCCTACTGCCTCTGATCTGGAGGACTCACTAAACAGAGAACATCCCTGGTCATCTCTACTGCCTCTGATCTGGAGGACTCACTAAACAGAGAACATCCCTACTGTCTCTGATCTGGTGGACTCACTAAACACAAAGGCATCTTTTGTAAATGATGTCTGTTGTGTTGGAGTGCCTCTGGCTATCCATGAATTAAAAAACAAGTGAATTGTGGATGTCTGGTTTGCTTAATATAAGGAATTTGAAATGTGTTGTGGTGTGGTGTGGTGTGGTGTGTGTCTGTTGTGGTGTGTGTGTGTTGTGGTGTGGTGTGTGTCTGTGTTGTGTGTGTGTTGTGGTGTGTTGTGTGTGTGTTGTGGTGTGTGTGTGTTGTGGTATGTGTGTGTTGTGGTATGTGTGTTGTGGTATGTGTGTCTTGTGTTGTGTCTTGTGTTGTGTGTGTGTGTGTTGTGTGTGTATGTTGTGGTGTGGTGTGTTGTGGTGTGTGTGTGGTGTGTTGTGGTGTGCGTGTGTTGTGGTGTGGTGTGTGTGTGTTGTGGTGTGGTGTGTGTTGTGTTGTGTGTGTGTTGTGGTGTGGTGTGTGTGTGTTGTGGTGTGTGTGTGTGTGTTGTGGTGTGTGTGTTGTGGTATGTGTGTCTTGTGTTGTGTGTGTTGTGTGTGTATGTTGTGGTGTGGTGTGGTGTGTTGCGGTGTGTGTGTGTGTTGTGGTGTGGTGTGTGTGTTGTGGTGTGTGTGTGTTGTGGTGTGGTGTGTGTGTGTTGTGGTGTGATGTGTGTGTGTGTGTTGTGGTGTGGTGTGTTGTGGTGTGTGTGTGTTGTGGTGTGTGTGTGTGGTGTGTGTGTTGTGTGTATGTTGTGTGTGTGTTATGTGTGTCTGTTGTGTGTGTGTTGTGTGTGTCTGTTGTGTGTGTGTGTGTGGTGTGTTGTGTGTGTGGTGTGGTGTGTGTGGTGTGGTGTGTGTGTTGTAGTGTGTTGTGTGTGTCTGTTGTGGTGTGTGGTGTGGTGTGGTGTGTGGTGTGGTGTGGTGTGTGTTGTGGTGTGTGTTGTGGTGTGTGGTGTGGTGTGGTGTGTGTTGTGGTGTGTGTTGTGGTGTGTGGTGTGTTGTGTGTGTGTTGTGTGTGTGTTGTGTTGTGGTGTTTGTTGTGTTGTGGTGTGTGTTGTGGTGTGTGTTGTGGTGTGATGTGTGTTGTGGTGTGTGTTGTGCTGTGTGTTGTGGTGTGTGGTGTGGTGTGTGTTGTGGTGGTGTGTAGTGTGCTGTGTGTTGTGCTGTGTGTTGTGGTGTTGTGGTGTGTGTAGTGGTGTGTGTTGTGGTGTGTGTTGTGGTGTGTGTAGTGGTGTGTGTTGTGGTGTGTGTTGTGGTGTGTTGTGTGTGTCTGTTGTGTGTGTTGTGTGTCTGTTGTGTGTGTGTGTGTTGGGGTGTGTTGTGTGTGTGTTGTGTGTGTATGTTGTGTGTGTGTGTGTGTTGTGATGTGTTGTGTGTGTCTGTTGTGTGTGTGTGTGTGTGTTGTGTTGTGTTGTGGCGTGTGTTGTGGTGTGTGTTGTGTTGTCGTGTGTGTGTTGTGGTGTGTGTTGTGGTGTGTGTGTGTTGTGGTGTGTGTTGTGTGTTGTGGTGTGTGTGGTGTGTTGTGGTGTGTGTTGTGTGTTGTGGTGTGTGTTGTGTGTTGTGGTGTGCGTTGTGATGTGCATTGTGGTGTGTGTTGTGGTGTGTGTGTGTTGTGGTGTGTGGTGTGTTGTTGAGTTTAAGTTGAGTTTATTTTTATTTTTACAGGGACAGTGCACATTAATCAACGTTTCAGTAAAAGTGCCGGTTTTAGTGGTGTGTGTTGTGGTGTGTGGTGTGTTGTGTGTTGTGGTGTGTGTTGTGGTATGTGTTGTGTGTTGTGTTGTGGTGTGTTTGGTGTGTGTTGTGGTGTGGTGTGTGTGTGTGTTGTGGTGTGTGTTGTGGTATGTGTTGTGTGTTGTGTTGTGGTGTGTGTTGTGGTGTGGTGTGTGTGTGTGTGTTGTGGTGTGTGTGTGTTGTGTGTGGAGAAATGTTTTTTGAGCTTTTCAATGTTTTTACCGCCAGTGCTAACCCTGGTGCGTGTGCGCATATTTGTGTACACACACACACACACACACACACACACACACACACACACACACACACACACACACACACACACCTGGTGGGTTGAGTCAAACTGTCTGCTGATGTTTACACACTTTCACTTCCTGCTAGTGGACAGATCCAATCTGGGGTTAGCTTGTTGTTACCTGCTAGAGGACAGATCCGATAGGGACTTAGCTTGTTGTTACCTGCTAGAGGACAGATCCGATAGGGACTTAGCTTGTTGTTACCTGCTAGAGGACAGATCTGATAGGGACTTAGCTTGATGTTACCTGCTAGAGGACAGATCCAATAGGGAGTTAGCCTTGGAGATCCCAGCGGATGGAGAGAATGCCATTGGAGAGGAGAAGCAGGACAGAGGGAGTGCTGGAGGGAGGGAGAGAGAGAGTTATCCATCGAAAACGGAGATGTGTGGGTAAACCACTTCTTGTTGGCTCTATAACAAAGAACAAACAAAACAAATAAAAATGAGATTTGATTTAGATTTTTTTTTTTTTAAAGCATGATGAAAAAAATATAAAGACCACTAAATCTAATTGGCTATACTCTTTATCATCCTCAGCTCTGGCATCTTGAAACCAAGGACAGGACATCCTGTGGTGACAAATTTGACCCCAATAACTGCCGTGGGATATGTCAAAAGCAACTTTTGGAAAATCCTCTGCATTGTCATTGACAGCAGACTAGTTCATTTCCTCAGTGAAAACAATGTACCGACCAGATTACCTTACGACAGACCATGTATTCACCCTGCACACCCTAATTGACAAACAAACAAACAAACCAAAACAAAGGCAAAGTCTCCTCATGCTTTGTTGATTTCAAAAAAATGTGTGACTCAATTTGGCATGAGGTTCTACTAAACAAATTGATTGAAAGTGGGGGAAAAATATTAGGGCTCCCGAGCATCTGAATCAGATCCGGCCCACAAAGTGTTGTCATTGTAAAGATTTGTTCTTAACTGACTTGTTAAATAAACACACAAAGTGTTATTTGACGTGTATCTTTTTTGACACGCAAACACCTTCCCATAGTCATGAAGCTAGTAGCAGTGACGCTATTACTGTGTAACTCCAGTAGGGCAACATCTGAACAATAGCTCCCTTGGTAGTGTGTACCGGGGCTCAACCAGTCGGAGAAGGCCAACATCACCCACTACAAAGGACGGTTGATTATCAAGGGCAGTGAATTCCATTATCTTTGCACTAATGGATTTCACCTTAGAGTTGTCTCGCTGAAATGTTGTTACTCTTTCAAATGACTGCTGGACTTGTTGACTGCTCGATCCACACAGCAGACATTGTGGGCGAGGTTAGGAATGCTGTGTTGCGCCACATTTTATATGGAGTCATTACGTCATGTGTGTGTGTCTGTTGTGGTGTGGTGTGTGTATATGAAAATTACAGGCCTCTCATCTTTTTAAGTGGGAGAACTTGCACAATAGGTGGCTGACTAAATACTTTTTTTGCCCCACTGTATATATATATACAGTATATATGTATTGTGCAAGTTCTCCAACTTAAAAAGATGAGAGAGGCCTGTAATTCTCATCATAGGTACACTTCAACTATGACAGACAAAATGACGAAAAAAAATCCAGAAAATCACATCGTAGTATTTTTAATGAATTTAGGTGCAAATTCTGGTGGAAAATAAGTACTTGGTCAATAACCAAAGTTTATCTCAATACTTGGTTATATAACCTTTGTTGGCAATGACAGAAGTCAATCATTTTCTGTAAGTCTTCACAAGGTTTTCACACACTGTTGCTGGTATTTTGGCCCATTCCTCCATGCAGATCTCCTCTAGAGCAGTGATGTTTTTGGGCTGTTGCTGGGCAACACAGATTTTCAACTCCCTCCAAAGATTTTCTATGGGGTTGAGATCTGGAGACTGGCTAGGCCACTCCAGGACCTTGAAATGCTTCTAACGAAGCCACTCCTTCGTTGCCAGGGCGGTGTGTTTGGGATCATTGTCATGCTGAAAGACCTAGCCACATTTCATCTTCAATGCCCTTGCTGATGGAAGGAGGTTTTCACTCAAAATCTCACGATACATGGCCCCATTCATTCTTTCCTTTAAACGGATCAGTCGTCCTAGTCCCTTTGCAGAAAAACAGCCCCAAAGCATGATGTTTCCACCCCCATGCTTAACAGTAGGTATGGTGTTCTTTGGATGCAACTCAGCATTCTTTGTTATATATTGGTTATATTATAAAATATATAAAAGTTATATTTTGATTTCATCTGACCATATGACATTCTCCCAATCTTCTTCTGGATCATCCAAATGCTCTCTAGCAAACTTCAGACGGGCCTGGACATGTGCTGGATTAAGCAGGGGGACACATCTGGCAATGCAGGATTTGAGTCCCTGGCGGTGTAGTGTGTTACTGATGGTAGGCTTTGTTACTTTGGTCCCAGCTCTCTGCAGGTCATTCACTAGGTCCCCCCCGTGTGGTTCTGGGATTTTTGCTCACCGTTCTTGTGATCATTTTGACCCCACGGGGTGAGATCTTGCATGGAGCCCCAGATCCAGGGAGATTATCAGTGGTCTTGTATGTATTCCCTTTCCTAATAATTGCTCCCACAGTTGATTTCTTCAAACCAAGCAGCTTACCTATTACAGATTCAGTCTTCCCAGCCTGGTGCAGGTCTACAATTTTGTTTCTGGTGTCCTTTGACAGCTCTTTGGTCTTGGCCATAGTGGAGTTTGGAGTGTGACTGTTTGAGGTTGTGGACAGGTGTATTTTATACTGATAACAAGTTCAAACAGGTGCCATTAAAACAGGTAACGAGTGGAGGACAGAGGAGCCTCTTAAAGAGGAAGTTACAGGTCTGTGAGAGCCAGAAATCTTGCTTGTTTGCAGGTGACCACATACTTATTTTCTACCATAATTTGCAAATAAATTAATAAAAAATCGTACAATGTGATTTCCTGGACAGTCTGTGGTGCAACGTGGCCTGGGGAACGGGCTTTTACATTGTACAACCTTCAATGTTATGTCATAATTACGTAAAATTCTGGAAAATTAGTTCGCAACGAGCCAGGCGGCCCACACTGTTGCATATACCCTGACTCTGTGTGCAATGAACACTAGAGAAGTGACACAATTTCACCTGGTTTATATTGCCTGCTAACCTGGATTTCTTTTAGCTAAATATGCAGGTTTAAAAATACACAGCCCAAAAAAATAAAGGGAACACGCTCCTGATGAGGTGATCTCCTCCCAGACCTGGATTAAAGCATCCGCCAACTCCTGGACAGTCTGGTGTAACGTGGCGTTGGTGGATGGAGCGAGACATGATGCCCCAGATGTGCTCAATTGGATTCAGGTCTGGGGAACGCGCGGGCCAGTCCATAGCATCAATGCCTTCCTCTTGCAGGAACTGCTGACACACTCCAGCCACATGAGGTCTAGCATTGTCTTGCATTAGGAGGAACCCAGGGCCAACCGCACCAGCATATGGTCTCACAAGGGGTCTGAGGATCTCATCTCGGTACCTAATGGCAATCAGGCTACCTCTGGCGAGCACATGGAGGGCTGTGCGGCCCCCAAAAGAAATGCCACCCCACACCATGACTGACCCACCGCCAAACCGGTCATGCTGGAGGATGTTGCAGGCAGCAGAACGTTCTCTACGGCGTCTCCAGACTCTGTCACTTCTGTCACATGTGCTCAGTGTGAACCTGCTATCATCTGTGAAGAGCACAGGGCGCCAGTGGCGAATTTGCCAATCTTGGTGTTCTCTGGCAAATGCCAAACGTCCTGCACGGTGTTGGGCTGTAAGCACAACCCCCACCTGTGGACGTCGGGCCCTCATACCACCCTCATGGAGTCTGTTTCTGACCGTTGAAGCAGACACATGCACATTTGTGGCCTGCTGGAGGTCATTCTGATTACATCCTAACAGCCAGTATATATATATATATATATAAAAATCAGGTCTGATTACATCCTAACTGGACTATATAACACCATACATAACCCCTCTCTACTATACTGGACTGTATAACACCATACATAACCCCTCTCTACTATACTGGACCATACATTACCCCTCTCTACTATACTGGACCATACATTACCCCTCTCTACTATACTGGACTGTATAACACCATACATAACCCCTCTATACTATACTGGACCATACATAACCCCTCTCTACTATACTGAACCATACATAACCCCTCTCTACTATACTGGACCATACATAACCCCTCTCTACTATACTGGACTGTATAACACAATACATAACCCCTCTACTATACTGGACCATACATAACCCCTCTCTACTATACTGAACCATACATAACCCCTCTCTACTATACTGGACTGTATAACACAATACATAACCCCTCTACTATACTGGACCATACATAACCCCTCTCTACTATACTGGACTGTATAACACAATACATAACCCCTCTACTATACTGGACCATACATAACCCCTCTCTACTATACTGGACCATACATAACCCCTCTCTACTATACTGGACTGTATAACACAATACATAACCCCTCTCTACTATACTGGACTATATAACACCATACATAACCCCTCTCTACTATACTGGACTGTATAACACCATACATAACCCCTCTCTACTATACTGGACTGTAAAACACCATACATAACCCCTCTCTACTATACTGGACCATACATAACCCCTCTCTACTATACTGGACTGTATAACACCATACATAACCCCCCTATACTATACTGAACCATACATAACCCCTTCATATTTCACTGTATGATACAATGAATACCTTGTGGCCGAGTCCCAGATGTAGAAAACGATATGTTTACTACTATGTCCCTTGCCGAACCGACCCTTATCCCCTTTTTAAATAGTGCATTTCAAAGCCCTGTGAAGGTAACTATTATCTTGCACTATATTTACCTGGAGTGGTGCTAAATGGAGATGGGTTGAGGAGGCTGGAGTTGCCATTGGCCAGGGGCATCGTCATGGGAACCAGGGAGGGCACAGAAGTCAGGGTGGGGATAACGGGCATCGGGGTCAGGACGGGCATGCCGACGAACACATTTGGCATCGAGCCCATACCTGTGGAGGTAGAGAGAATGACATTATCCCACTGTCCCACATATTCTCAAATCAGCACTCCTGAGACTATGACCTGATCCTAGATCAGCACTCCTACTGAGACTCTTTATGACCTGATCCTAGATCACCACTCCTACTGAGACTATGACCTGATCCTAGATCACCACTCCTACTGAGACTATGACCTGATCCTAGATCACCACTCCTACTGAGACTATGACCTGATCCTAGATCACCACTCCTACTGAGACTATGACCTGATCCTAGATCACCACTCCTACTGAGACTATGACCTGATCCTAGATCACCACTCCTACTGAGACTCTTTATGACCTGATCCTAGATCACCACTCCTACTGAGACTATGACCTGATCCTAGATCACCACTCCTACTGAGACTATGACCTGATCCTAGATCACCACTCCTACTGAGACTATGACCTGATCCTAGATCACCACTCCTGAGACTATGACCTGATCCTAGATCACCACTCCTACTGAGACTATGACCTGATCCTAGATCACCACTCCTACTGAGACTATGACCTGATCCTAGATCACCACTCCTACTGAGACTATGACCTGATCCTAGATCAGCACTCCTGAGACTATGACCTGATCCTAGATCAGCACTCCTGAGACTATGACCTGATCCTAGATCACCACTCCTACTGAGACTATGACCTGATCCTAGATCACCACTCCTACTGAGACTCTGTATGACCTGATCCTAGATCACCACTCCTACTGAGACTCTGTATGACCTGATCCTAGATCAGCACTCCTGAGACTATGACCTGATCCTAGATCACCACTCCTACTGAGACTATGTCCTGATCCTAGATCACCACTCCTACTGAGACTCTTTATGAACTGATCCTAGATCACCACTCCTACTGAGACTATGACCTGATCCTAGATCACCACTCCTACTGAGACTATGACCTGATCCTAGATCAGCACTCCTACTGAGACTCTTCATGACCTGATCCTAGATCAGCACTCCTACTGAGACTATGACCTGATCCTAGATCACCACTCCTACTGAGACTATGACCTGATCCTAGATCACCACTCCTACTGAGACTATGTATGACCTGATCCTAGATCACCACTCCTACTGAGACTATGACCTGATCCTAGATCACCACTCCTACTGAGACTCTGTATGACCTGATCCTAGATCACCACTCCTACTGAGACTATGTATGACCTGATCCTAGATCACCAATCCTACTGAGACTCTGTATGACCTGATCCTAGATCACCACTCCTACTGAGACTCTGACCTGATCCTAGATCACCACTCCTAATGAGACTATGACCTGATCCTAGATCACCACTCCTAATGAGACTATGACCTGATCCTAGATCACCACTCCTACTGAGACTATGACCTGATCCTAGATCACCACTCCTACTGAGACTATGACCTGATCCTAGATCACCTCTCCTACTGAGACTCTGTATGACCTGATCCTAGATCACCACTCCTACTGAGACTCTTTATGACCTGATCCTAGATCACCACTCCTACTGAGACTCTGTATGACCTGATCCTAGATCACCACTCCTACTGAGACTCTGTATGACCTGATCCTAGATCACCACTCCTACTGAGACTATGACCTGATCCTAGATCACCACTCCTACTGAGACTCTTTATGACCTGATCATAGATCACCACTCCTACTGAGACTATGACCTGATCCTAGATCACCACTCCTACTGAGACTATGACCTGATCCTAGATCACCACTCCTACTGAGACTCTGTATGACCTGATCCTAGATCACCACTCCTACTGAGACTATGACCTGATCCTAGATCACCACTCCTACTGAGACTATGACCTGATCCTAGATCACCACTCCTACTGAGAGACTGTATGACCTGATCCTAGATCACCACTCCTACTGAGACTATGACCTGATCCTAGATCACCACTCCTACTGAGACTATGACCTGATCCTAGATCACCACTCCTACTGAGACTATGACCTGATCCTAGATCACCACTCCTACTGAGACTATGTCCTGATCCTAGATCACCACTCCTACTGAGACTCTGTATGACCTGATCCTAGATCACCACTCCTACTGAGACTATGACCTGATCCTAGATCACCACTCCTACTGAGACTATGACCTGATCCTAGATCACCACTCCTACTGAGACTATGACCTGATCCTAGATCACCACTCCTACTGAGACTATGACCTGATCCTAGATCCATCTGGCCCTACCAAAGCATGCTGAAGACTTCATAATGGAGGTGGGCGTGGCAGTGGGTGGCTGCTTCATGCTGATTGGTAGAGAGGGGGGAAGGCCCCGGCCCTGCAGCCTCAGTTTAATCAGCTTCATGGCAATCGAGAACTCTAGTTGGTCCATCCTCCCATCACTACCCATATCAGCTAGGGACCTGGGGGGAGAAGAGGGGAGGAGAGAAAGAAGAGAGAGAGAGGAGGTGAGAGAGAGTAGGGGGAGAGAGAGAGGGCAAGAGGGGGACGTTATAAAGCCTAGATAAACACTGATTTAGTATATATCCGCACTAACGACAGGACACACAGCACCACTCTAACAACAGGACACACAGCACCACTCTAACAACAGGACACACAGCACCACTCTAACAACAGGACACACAGCACCACTCTAACAACAGGACACACAGCACCACTCTAACAACAGGACACACAGCACCGCTCTAACGACAGGACACACAGCACCACTCTAACAACAGGACACACAGCACCACTCTAACAACAGGACACACAGCACCGCTCTAACAACAGGACACACAGCACCGCTCTAATGACAGGACACACAGCACCACTCTAATGACAGGACACACAGCACCACTCTAAAGACAGGACACACAGCACCGCTCTAATGACCGGGCACACAGCACCGCTCTAATGACAGGACACACAGCACCACTCTAATGACAGCACAGCTCTAACAACAGGACACACAGCACCGCTCTAACGACAGGACATACAGCACCACTCTAACAACAGGACACACAGCACCACTCTAACAACAGGACACACAGCACCACTCTAACGACAGGACACACAGCACCACTCTAACAACAGGACACACAGCACCGCTCTAACAACAGGACACACAGAACCGCTCTAACAACAGGACACACAGCACCACTCTAATGACAGGACACACAGCACCGCTCTAACGACAGGACACACAGCACCGCTCTAACAACAGGACACACAGCACCACTCTAACAACAGGACACACAGCACCGCTCTAATGACAGGACACACAGCACCGCTCTAATGACAGGACACACAGCACCGCTCTAACAACAGGACACACAGCACCACTCTAACAACAGGACACACAGCACCGCTCTAACGACAGGACACACAGCACCACTCTAACAACAGGACACACAGCACCACTCTAACAACAGGACACACAGCACCACTCTAATGACAGGACACACAGCAAAGCTCTAATGACAGGACACACAGCAAAGCTCTAATGACAGGACACACAGCACCGCTCTAATGACAGGACACACAGCACCACTCTAATGACAGTACCACTCTAATGACAGGACACACAGCACCGCTCTAATGACAGCACCACTCTAACAACAGGACACACAGCACCGCTCTAATGACAGTACCACTCTAACAACAGGACACACAGCACCGCTCTAATGACAGCACCACTCTAATGACAGGACACACAGCACCGCTCTAATGACATCACCACTCTAACAACAGGACACACAGCACCGCTCTAATGACAGGACACACAGCACCGCTCTAATGACAGCACCACTCTAATGACAGGGCACACAGCACCGCTCTAATGACAGGACACACAGCAAAGCTCTAATGACAGGACACACAGCACCGCTCTAATGACAGGACACACAGCACCACTCTAATGACAGGACACACAGCACCGCTCTAATGACAGGACACACAGCACCGCTCTCACGACAGGACACACAGCACCGCTCTAATGACAGGACACACAGCACCACTCTAACGACAGCACCACTCTAATGACAGGACACACAGCATCGCTCTAACAACAGGACACACAGCACCACTCTAACAACAGGACACACAGCACCACTCTAACAACAGGACACACAGCACCGCTCTAATGACAGGACACACAGCACCGCTCTAATGACAGCACCACTCTAACAACAGGACACACAGCACCGCTCTAATGACAGGACACACAGCACCGCTCTAATGACAGCACCACTGTAATGACAGGACACACAGCACCGCTCTAATGACAGCACCACTGTAATGACAGGACACACAGCACCGCTCTAATGACAGCACCACTCTAATGACAGGACACACAGCAAAGCTCTAATGACAGGACACACAGCACCGCTCTAATGACAGGACACACAGCACCACTCTAATGACAGTACCACTAATGACAGGACACACAGCACCGCTCTAATGACAGCACCACTCTAACAACAGGACACACAGCACCGCTCTAATGACAGTACCACTCTAACAACAGGACACACAGCACCGCTCTAATGACAGCACCACTCTAATGACAGGACACACAGCACCGCTCTAATGACAGCACCACTCTAACAACAGGACACACAGCACCGCTCTAATGACAGGACACACAGCACCGCTCTAATGACAGCACCACTCTAATGACAGGGCACACAGCACCGCTCTAATGACAGGACACACAGCAAAGCTCTAATGACAGGACACACAGCACCGCTCTAATGACAGGACCCACAGCACCACTCTAATGACAGGACACACAGCACCGCTCTAATGACAGGACACACAGCACCACTCTAACAACAGGACACACAGCACCGCTCTAACGACAGGACACACAGCACCGCTCTAATGACAGGACACACAGCACCACTCTAACAACAGCACCACTCTAACAACAGGACACACAGCACCACTCTAACAACAGGACACACAGCACCGCTCTAATGACAGGACACACAGCACCGCTCTAATGACAGCACCACTCTAATGACAGGGCACACAGCACAGCTCTAATGACAGGACACACAGCAAAGCTCTAATGACAGGACACACAGCACCACTCTAATGACAGGACACACAGCACCGCTCTAATGACAGCACCACTCTAATGACAGGGCACACAGCACAGCTCTAATGACAGGACACACAGCAAAGCTCTAATGACAGGACACACAGCACCACTCTAATGACAGGACACACAGCACCACTCTAATGACAGTACCACTCTAATGACAGGACACACAGCACCGCTCTAATGACAGCACCACTGTAATGACAGGACACACAGCACCGCTCTAATGACAGCACCACTGTAATGACAGGACACACAGCACCGCTCTAATGACAGCACCACTCTAATGACAGGACACACAGCAAAGCTCTAATGACAGGACACACAGCACCGCTCTAATGACAGGACACACAGCACCACTCTAATGACAGTACCACTAATGACAGGACACACAGCACCGCTCTAATGACAGCACCACTCTAACAACAGGACACAGAGCACCGCTCTAATGACAGTACCACTCTAACAACAGGACACACAGCACCGCTCTAATGACAGCACCATTTTAATGACAGGACACACAGCACCGCTCTAATGACAGCACCACTCTAACAACAGGACACACAGCACCGCTCTAATGACAGGACACACAGCACCGCTCTAATGACAGCACCACTCTAATGACAGGGCACACAGCACCGCTCTAATGACAGGACACACAGCAAAGCTCTAATGACAGGACACACAGCACCGCTCTAATGACAGGACACACAGCACCACTCTAATGACAGGACACACAGCACCGCTCTAATGACAGGACACACAGCACCACTCTAACAACAGGACACACAGCACCGCTCTAATGACAGGACACACAGCACCGCTCTAATGACAGGACACACAGCACCACTCTAACAACAGCACCACTCTAATGACAGGACACACAGCACCGCTCTAACAACAGGACACACAGCACCACTCTAACAACAGGACACACAGCACCGCTCTAATGACAGGACACACAGCACCGCTCTAATGACAGCACCACTCTAATGACAGGGCAAACAGCACAGCTCTAATGACAGGACACACAGCAAAGCTCTAATGACAGGACACACAGCACCACTCTAATGACAGGACACACAGCACCACTCTAATGACAGCACCACTCTAATGACAGGACACACAGCACCGCTCTAATGACAGCACCACTCTACTGACAGGACACACAGCACCGCTCTAATGACAGCACCACTCTAATGACAGGACACACAGCACTGCTCTAATGACAGGACACACAGCACCACTCTAACAACAGGACACACAGCACCACTCTAACAACAGAACACACAGCACCGCTCTAACGACAGAACACACAGCACCACTCTAATGACAGGACACACAGCACCACTCTAATGACAGGACACACAGCACCACTCTAATGACAGGACACACAGCACCACTCTAACGACAGCACCACTCTAATGACAGGACACACAGCACCGCTCTAACGACAGGACACACAGCACCGCTCTAATGACAGCACCACTCTAACAACAGGACACACAGCACCAGTCTAACAACAGGACACACAGCACCGCTCTAACAACAGGACACTAAGCACCGCTCTAATGACAGGACACACAGCACCACTCTAACGACAGGACACACAGCACCACTCTAACAACAGGACACACAGCACCGCTCTAATGACAGGACACACAGCACCACTCTAATGACAGGACACACAGCACCACTCTAACAACAGGACACACAGCACCACTCTAACAACAGGACACACAGCAAAGCTCTAATGACAGGACACACAGCACCACTCTAATGACAGGACACACAGCACCACTCTAATGACAGTACCACTCTAATGACAGGACACACAGCACCGCTCTAATGACAGCACCACTGTAATGACAGGACACACAGCATCGCTCTAATGACAGCACCACTCTAATGACAGGACACACAGCACCGCTCTAATGACAGCACCACTCTACTGACAGGACACACAGCACCGCTCTAATGACAGCACCACTCTAATGACAGGACACACAGCACCGCTCTAATGACAGGACACACAGCACCACTCTAACAACAGGACACACAGCACCACTCTAACAACAGAACACACAGCACCGCTCTAACGACTGAACACACAGCACCACTCTAATGACAGGACACACAGCACCACTCTAATGACAGGACACACAGCACCACTCTAATGACAGGACACACAGCACCACTCTAACGACAGCACCACTCTAATGACAGGACACACAGCACCGCTCTAACGACAGGACACACAGCACCGCTCTAATGACAGCACCACTCTAACAACAGGACACACAGCACCACTCTAACAACAGGACACACAGCACCGCTCTAACAACAGGACACACAGCACCGCTCTAACAACAGAACACACAGCACCGCTCTAACGACAGGACACACAGCACCGCTCTAATGACAGGACACACAGCACCACTCTAATGACAGGACACACAGCACCACTCTAACAACAGGACACACAGCACCACTCTAACAACAGGACACACAGCAAAGCTCTAATGACAGGACACACAGCACCACTCTAATGACAGGACACACAGCACCACTCTAATGACAGTACCACTCTAATGACAGGACACACAGCACCGCTCTAATGACAGCACCACTGTAATGACAGGACACACAGCATCGCTCTAATGACAGCACCACTCTAATGACAGGACACACAGCACCGCTCTAATGACAGCACCACTCTACTGCCAGGACACACAGCACCGCTCTAATGACAGCACCACTCTAATGACAGGACACACAGCACCGCTCTAATGACAGGACACACAGCACCACTCTAACAACAGGACACACAGCACCGCTCTAACAACAGAACACACAGCACCGCTCTAACGACTGAACACACAGCACCACTCTAATGACAGGACACACAGCACCACTCTAATGACAGGACACACAGCACCACTCTAATGACAGGACACACAGCACCACTCTAACGACAGCACCACTCTAATGACAGGACACACAGCACCGCTCTAACGACAGGACACACAGCACCGCTCTAATGACAGCACCACTCTAACAACAGGACACACAGCACCACTCTAACAACAGGACACACAGCACCGCTCTAACAACAGGACACACAGCACCGCTCTAATGACAGGACACACAGCACCACTCTAACGACAGGACACACAGCACCACTCTAACAACAGGACACACAGCACCGCTCTAATGACAGGACACACAGCACCACTCTAATGACAGGACACACAGCACCACTCTAACAACAGGACACACAGCACCACTCTAACAACAGGACACACAGCAAAGCTCTAACGACAGGACACACAGCACCACTCTAATGACAGGACACACAGCACCACTCTAATGACAGGACACACAGCACCACTCTAATGACAGTACCACTCTAATGACAGGACACACAGCACCGCTCTAATGACAGCACCACTGTAATGACAGGACACACAGCATCGCTCTAATGACAGCACCACTCTAATGACAGGACACACAGCACCGCTCTAATGACAGCACCACTCTACTGACAGGACACACAGCACCGCTCTAATGACAGCACCACTCTAATGACAGGACACACAGCACCGCTCTAATGACAGGACACACAGCACCACTCTAACAACAGGACACACAGCACCACTCTAACAACAGAACACACAGCACCGCTCTAACGACTGAACACACAGCACCACTCTAATGACAGGACACACAGCACCACTCTAATGACAGGACACACAGCACCACTCTAATGACAGGACACACAGCACCACTCTAACGACAGCACCGCTCTAATGACAGGACACACAGCACCGCTCTAACGACAGGACACACAGCACCGCTCTAATGACAGCACCACTCTAACAACAGGACACACAGCACCACTCTAACAACAGGACACACAGCACCGCTCTAACAACAGGACACACAGCACCGCTCTAATGACAGGACACACAGCACCACTCTAACGACAGGACACACAGCACCACTCTAACAACAGGACACACAGCACCGCTCTAAGGACAGGACACACAGCACCGCTCTAATGACAGGACACACAGCACCACTCTAACAACAGGACACACAGCACCACTCTAACAACAGGACACACAGCACCACTCTAACAACAGGACACACAGCACCGCTCTAACAACAGGACACACAGCACCACTCTAACAACAGGACACACAGCACCGCTCTAACAACAGGACACACAGCACCGCTCTAACAACAGGACACACAGCACCACTCTAACAACAGGACACACAGCACCACTCTAACAACAGGACACACAGCACCGCTCTAACAACAGGACACACAGCACCGCTCTAACAACAGGACACACAGCACCGCTCTAACGACAGGACACACAGCACCACTCTAACAACAGGACACACAGCACCACTCTAACAACAGGACACACAGCAAAGCTCTAATGACAGGACACACAGCACCACTCTAATGACAGGACACACAGCACCACTCTAATGACAGTACCACTCTAATGACAGGACACACAGCACCGCTCTAATGACAGCACCACTGTAATGACAGGACACACAGCATCGCTCTAATGACAGCACCACTCTAATGACAGGACACACAGCACCGCTCTAATGACAGCACCACTCTACTGCCAGGACACACAGCACCGCTCTAATGACAGCACCACTCTAATGACAGGACACACAGCACCGCTCTAATGACAGGACACACAGCACCACTCTAACAACAGGACACACAGCACCGCTCTAACAACAGAACACACAGCACCGCTCTAACGACTGAACACACAGCACCACTCTAATGACAGGACACACAGCACCACTCTAATGACAGGACACACAGCACCACTCTAATGACAGGACACACAGCACCACTCTAACGACAGCACCACTCTAATGACAGGACACACAGCACCGCTCTAACGACAGGACACACAGCACCGCTCTAATGACAGCACCACTCTAACAACAGGACACACAGCACCACTCTAACAACAGGACACACAGCACCGCTCTAACAACAGGACACACAGCACCGCTCTAATGACAGGACACACAGCACCACTCTAACGACAGGACACACAGCACCACTCTAACAACAGGACACACAGCACCGCTCTAATGACAGGACACACAGCACCACTCTAATGACAGGACACACAGCACCACTCTAACAACAGGACACACAGCACCACTCTAACAACAGGACACACAGCAAAGCTCTAACGACAGGACACACAGCACCACTCTAATGACAGGACACACAGCACCACTCTAATGACAGGACACACAGCACCACTCTAATGACAGTACCACTCTAATGACAGGACACACAGCACCGCTCTAATGACAGCACCACTGTAATGACAGGACACACAGCATCGCTCTAATGACAGCACCACTCTAATGACAGGACACACAGCACCGCTCTAATGACAGCACCACTCTACTGACAGGACACACAGCACCGCTCTAATGACAGCACCACTCTAATGACAGGACACACAGCACCGCTCTAATGACAGGACACACAGCACCACTCTAACAACAGGACACACAGCACCACTCTAACAACAGAACACACAGCACCGCTCTAACGACTGAACACACAGCACCACTCTAATGACAGGACACACAGCACCACTCTAATGACAGGACACACAGCACCACTCTAATGACAGGACACACAGCACCACTCTAACGACAGCACCGCTCTAATGACAGGACACACAGCACCGCTCTAACGACAGGACACACAGCACCGCTCTAATGACAGCACCACTCTAACAACAGGACACACAGCACCACTCTAACAACAGGACACACAGCACCGCTCTAACAACAGGACACACAGCACCGCTCTAATGACAGGACACACAGCACCACTCTAACGACAGGACACACAGCACCACTCTAACAACAGGACACACAGCACCGCTCTAAGGACAGGACACACAGCACCGCTCTAATGACAGGACACACAGCACCACTCTAACAACAGGACACACAGCACCACTCTAACAACAGGACACACAGCACCACTCTAACAACAGGACACACAGCACCGCTCTAACAACAGGACACACAGCACCACTCTAACAACAGGACACACAGCACCGCTCTAACAACAGGACACACAGCACCGCTCTAACAACAGGACACACAGCACCGCTCTAACGACAGGACACACAGCACCACTCTAACGACAGGACACACAGCACCGCTCTAACGACAGGACACACAGCACCGCTCTAACGACAGGACACACAGCACCTCTCTAACAACAGGACACACAGCACCTCTCTAACGACAGGACACACAGCACCGCTCTAACGACAGGACACACAGCACCGCTCTAACGACAGGACACACAGCACCGCTCTAACGACAGGACACACAGCACCGCTCTAACGACAGGACACACAGCACCACTCTAACGACAGGACACACAGCACCACTCTAACGACAGGACACACAGCACCACTCTAACGACAGGACACACAGCACCACTCTAACGACAGGACACACAGCACCACTCTAACAACAGGACACACAGCACCACTCTAACAACAGGACACACAGCACCACTCTAACGACAGGACACACAGCACCACTCTAACGACAGGACACACAGCACCACTCTAACAACAGGACACACAGCACCACTCTAACAACAGGACACACAGCACCGCTCTAACAACAGGACACACAGCACCGCTCTAACAACAGGACACACAGCACCACTCTAACAACAGGACACACAGCACCACTCTAACAACAGGACACACAGCACCACTCTAACGACAGGACACACAGCACCACTCTAATGACAGGACACACAGCACCACTCTAACAACAGGACACACAGCACCACTCTAACAACAGGACACACAGCACCACTCTAACAACAGGACACACAGCACCGCTCTAACAACAGGACACACAGCACCGCTCTAACAACAGGACACACAGCACCACTCTAATGACAGGACACACAGCACCACTCTAACAACAGGACACACAGCACCACTCTAACAACAGGACACACAGCACCACTCTAACAACAGGACACACAGCACCGCTCTAACAACAGGACACACAGCACCGCTCTAATGACAGGACACACAGCACCACTCTAATGACAGGACACACAGCACCACTCTAACAACAGGACACACAGCACCACTCTAACAACAGGACACACAGCACCACTCTAACAACAGGACACACAGCACCACTCTAATGACAGGACAGTGCTTCCACCTAGGGGGGGGGGACAGGGTGTTTCCACCCAGGGGGGGCCGGGATGTGTGTTTTCTCACCAGATCTCAGCCAGGACTGAAGGAGGAAGACCAGACTGGAGGAAGAACTGACTCGCCTGTTCACCTACACAACACAACACACACCTGTTAGACACACACACACCTGTTAGACACACACACACCTGTTAGACACACACACACCTGTTAGACACACACACACCTGTTAGACACACACACACCTGTTAGACACACACACACACCTGTTAGACACACACACACACCTGTTTGACACACACACGCACCTGTTAGACACACACGCACCTGTTAGACACACACACGCACCTGTTAGACACACACGCACCTGTTAGACACACACACACGCACCTGTTAGACACACACACACGCACCTGTTAGACACACACACACACCTGTTAGACACACACACACCTGTTAGACACACACACGCACCTGTTAGACACACACACGCACCTGTTAGACACACACACACACACACACCTGTTAGGTACACACACACCTGTTAGATACACACACACACACCCATTAGATACACACACACACACACACACTTGTTAGATACACACACACACAATATCACACACACTGTACATATACACACACAATATCACACACACACACACCTGTTAGAAACACACACACACGCCTGTTAAACACACACACACACACACACACATGTTAGATACACACACACACATACACACCTGTTAGATACACACACACACACACCTGTTAGATACACACACACACACACCTGTTAGATACACACACACACACACCTGTTAGATACACACACACACACACACACCTGTTAGATACACACACACACACACCTGTTAGATACACACACACACCTGTTAGATACACACACACACCTGTTAGATACACACACACACACACACACACACACACACACACACACACACACACACACACACACACACACACACACACCTGTTAGATACACACACATACCTGTTAGATAAACACACACACACACACCTGTTAGATACACACGCACCCCTGTTAGATACACACGCACACCTGTTAGATACACACACACACACACTTGTTGGATACACACACACACATACACACACCTGTTAGATACACACACACACACCTGTTAGACACACACACGCACCTGTTAGACACACACGCACCTGTTAGACACACACACACACACACACCTGTTAGGTACACACACACCTGTTAGATACACACACACACACCCATTAGATACACACACACACACACACACTTGTTAGATACACACACACACAATATCACACACACTGTACATATACACACACAATATCACACACACACACACCTGTTAGAAACACACACACACGCCTGTTAAACACACACACACACACACACACACACATGTTAGATACACACACACACATACACACCTGTTAGATACACACACACACACACCTGTTAGATACACACACACACACACCTGTTAGATACACACACACACACACACCTGTTAGATACACACACACACACACCTGTTAGATACACACACACACCTGTTAGATACACACACACACACACCTGTTAGATACACACACACACACACACACACACACACACACACACACCTGTTAGATACACACACATACCTGTTAGATAAACACACACACACACACCTGTTAGATACACACGCACCCCTGTTAGATACACACGCACACCTGTTAGATACACACACACACACACTTGTTGGATACACACACACACATACACACACCTGTTAGATACACACACACACACACCTGTTAGACACACACACACACCGGTTATATATACACACACTTGTTAGATACACACACACACACACACACACACACACACTTGTTAGATACACACACACACACACACACCTGTTAGACACACACCTGTTATACACACACACACACCTGTTAGATACACACACACACACACACACACACACACACACACACACACACCTGTTAGATACACACACACCTGTTAGATACACACACACACGCACCAGTTAGATACACACCTGTTATATAAACACACCTGTTATATACACACACACACACCTGTGAGATACACACACACACCTGCTAGATACACACACACACACCAGTTAGATACACACCTGTTATATACACACACACACCTGTTATATACACACACACACCTGTTAGATACACACACACACCTGCTAGATACACACACACACCTGTTAGATACACACACTTGTTAGATACACACACACACACACACACACACACACCTGTTAAATGCATATAAACATGTTACACACACACCTGTTATAAACACACACACACACACACTCACACACACCTACACTTGTTAGATACACATACACACACACACCTGTTAGATACACATACACACACACACCTGTTAGATACACACACACCTGCTAGATACACACACACACGTTAGATACACACACTTGTTAGATACACACACACACACACCTGTTAAATGCATATAAACATGTTACACACACTTGTTATAAACACACACACACACACACTCACCTACACCTGTTAGATACACAAACACACACACACACCTGTTAGATACACGGTCAGGTCAGGTATGTGATTTGGAGACTCACCCGATATGTATCCCAGGACAGGTGTCAGAGAGTTAAACTGTTTATCATGTTTCAGTCTCTCCTCTGGACTGATGTTCCACATGCTGACTGCATCTATAGAGACAGGAGGGAGGGGGAGAGAGGGAAGGGGGAGAGAGGAGAGGACGGGGAGAGAGAGGGACGGGGAGAGAGAGGAGGAGGGGGAGAGAGAGGAGGAGGGGGAGAGAGGGACGGGGAGAGAGAGGAGGAGGGGGAGAGAGAGGAGGAGGGGGAGAGAGAGGAGGAGGGGGAGAGAGGGACGGGAGAGAGAGAGGGACGGGGAGAGAGGGACGGGGAGAGAGAGAGGGACGGGGAGAGAGGGAGGACGGGGAGAGAGGGGAGGGACGGGGAGAGAGAGGGACGAGGGAGAAAGAGGAGGAGGGGGAGAGAGAGAGGAGGGAGGGGGAGAGAGGAGGAGGGGGAGAGGGAGGAGGGGGAGAGAGGGAGGAGGGGGAGAGAGAGGAGGAGGGGGAGAGAGGGACGGGGGAGAGAGAGAGGGACGGGGAGAGAGGGGAGGGACGGGGAGAGAGGGGAGGACGGGGGGAGAGAGAGGGACGGGGGAGAGAGGGACGGGGGAGAGAGGAGGAGGGGAGAGAGAGGAGGGGGGAGAGAGGAGGGGAGGGGGAGAGAGGAGGAGGGGGAGAGAGAGGAGGGGGGGAGAGAGGAGGAGGGGGAGAGAGAGGAGGAGGAGGGGGAGAGAGGGACGGGGAGAGAGGGAGAGGATGGGGAGAGAGAGGGACGGGGGAGAGAGAGGAGGAGGGGGGAGAGAGAGGAGGAGGGGGAGAGAGAGGAGGAGGGGGAGAGAGAGGAGGAGGGGGAGAGAGAGGAGGAGGGGGAGAGAGGAGGAGGGGGAGAGAGAGGAGGAGGGGGAGGAGAGAGAGGGACAGGGATAGAGAGAGAGTTGGGGAGAGAGGGGAGGACGGGGAGAGAGGGGAGGACGGGGAGAGAGGGGAGAGAGAGGGACGGGGAGGGAGGAGGGACAGAGGGTAGGGGGAGTAGAAAATGAATATATCAGAAGAATCTTTCATACTATATAATCAATTGTAATGGTTCATATGAAGCCAATTTGTGTATTTATTTTTGAATTATTAGGTAAAGTGAGTTTTACATTATTGTTGAGGGGATCAGATGGGAGTCAGGGACTGAGTCCCCAATGGCACCCTACTCCCCATAGGCTTAGACCAAAGTAGTGCACCCTACTCCCTATGGGCTTAGACCAAAGTAGTGCACCCTACTCCCTATAGGCTTAGACCAAAGTAGTGCACCCTATTCCCTATAGGCGTAGACCAAAGTAGTGCACCCTATTCCCTATAGGCCCTGGACCAAAGTAGTGCAACGTATTCCCTATAGGCCCTGGATCAAAGTAGTGCACTATATAGCGAATAGGGTCTTGGACAAAAGTATTGCCTTACATGTACATAGGGCATAGGGGGCCATTTGGGAGGCAGACAGGATCAGGCATCACTAATTGATCCAGATAGCAAAAATGCATGATGAAGTCTATTTCCAGACTTTACTGTAGAAACCCGAGTGGATGGGAAATATATCTCTGACTCTGATGGACATTTCTGCTCCTCCTTACGAGTTGTGTATATTGGGTTGTCTACTCCAGTGCTTGGTTTGTGCTGCTGTAACCTACTAATGCTCCTTGTCTGTGGATGGGGAGGCTGTGGAGTGCTGAAGTATGGGGAGGCTGTGGACTGTTGAAGTATGGGGAGGCTGTGGACTGTTGAAGTATGGGGAGGCGGTGGACTGTTGAAGTATGGGGAGGCTGTGGACTGCTGAAGTATGGGGAGGCTGTGGACTGTTGAAGTATGGGGAGGCTGTGGAGTGCTGAAGTATGGGGAGGCTGTGGACTGCTGAAGTATGGGGAGGCTGTGGACTGTTGAAGTATGGGGAGGCTGTGGACTGCTGAAGTATGGGGAGGCGGTGGACTGTTGAAGTATGGGGAGGCTGTGGAGTGCTGAAGTATGGGGAGGCTGTGGACTGTTGAAGTATGGGGAGGCGGTGGACTGTTGAAGTATGGGGAGGCGGTGGACTGTTGAAGTATGGGGAGGCTGTGGACTGTTGAAGTATGGGGAGGCGGTGGACTGTTGAAGTATGGGGAGGCGGTGGACTGTTGAAGTATGGGGAGGCTGTGGACTGTTGAAGTATGGGGAGGCGGTGGACTGTTGAAGTATGGGGAGGCGGTGGACTGTTGAAGTATGGGGAGGCTGTGGACTGTTGTGAAGTACGGGGAGGCTGTGGACTGTTGTGAAGTACGGGGAGGCTGTGGACTGTTGAAGTATGGGGAGGCTGTGGGCTGTTGAAGTACGGGGAGGCTGTGGACTGTTGTGAAGTATGGGGAGGCTGTGGACTGTTGTGAAGTATGGGGAGGCTGTGGACTGTTGAAGTATGGGGAGGCTGTGGACTGTTGTGAAGTATGGGGAGGCTGTGGACTGTTGAAGTATGGGGAGGCTGTGGACTGTTGTGAAGTATGGGGAGGCTGTGGACTGTTGAAGTACGGGGAGGCTGTGGACTGTTGTTGAAGTATAGGGAGGCTGTGGACTGTTGAAGTATGGGGAGGCGGTGGACTGTTGAAGTATGGGGAGGCTGTGGGCTGTTGAAGTATGGGGAGGCTGTGGACTGTTGTGAAGTATGGGGAGGCTGTGGACTGTTGAAGTATGGGGAGGCGGTGGACTGTTGAAGTATGGGGAGGCTGTGGGCTGTTGAAGTATGGGGAGGCTGTGGACTGTTGTGAAGTATGGGGAGGCTGTGGACTGTTGAAGTATGGGGAGGCTGTGGACTGTTGAAGTATGGGGAGGCTGTGGACTGTTGTGAAGTACGGGGAGGCGGTGGACTGTTGAAGTATGGGGAGGCTGTGGACTGTTGTGAAGTATGGGGAGGCTGTGGACTGTTGAAGTATGGGGAGGCGGTGGACTTTTGTGAAGTACGGGGAGGCTGTGGACTGTTGAAGTATGGGGAGGCTGTGGACTGTTGAAGTATGGGGAGGCTGTGGACTGTTGAAGTATGGGGAGGCTGTGGACTGTTGAAGTATGGGGAGGCTGTGGACTGTTGTGAAGTACGGGGAGGCTGTGGGCTGTTGAAGTACGGGGAGGCTGTGGACTGTTGATGTATGGGGAGGCTGTGAACTGTTGAAGTATGGGGAGGCTGTGGACTGTTGATGTATGGGGAGGCTGTGAACTGTTGAAGTACGGGGAGGCTGTGGACTGCTGAAGTATGGGGAGGCTGTGGACTGTTGAAGTATGGGGAGGCTGTGGACTGTTGAAGTATGGGGAGGCTGTGGACTGTTGAAGTATGGGGAGGCTGTGGAGTGCTGAAGTATGGGGAGGCTGTGGACTGTTGATGTATGGGGAGGCTGTGGACTGTAGTGAAGTATGGGGAGGCTGTGGACTGTTGAAGTATGGGGAGGCTGTGGACTGTTGAAGTATGGGGAGGCGGTGGACTGTAGTGAAGTATGGGGAGGCGGTGGACTGTAGTGAAGTATGGGGAGGCTGTGGACTGTTGAAGTATGGGGAGGCTGTGGACTGTTGTTGAAGTATGGGGAGGCTGTGGACTGTTGAAGTATGGGGAGGCTGTGGACTGTTGAAGTATGGGGAGGCTGTGGACTGTTGAAGTATGGGGAGGCTGTGGACTGTTGAAGTATGGGGAGGCTGTGGACTGTTGAAGTATGGGGAGGCGGTGGACTGTTGAAGTATGGGGAGGCTGTGGACTGTTGAAGTACGGGGAGGCGGTGGACTGTTGAAGTATGGGGAGGCTGTGGACTGTTGTGAAGTATGGGGAGGCTGTGGACTGTTGAAGTATGGGGAGGCTGTGGACTGTTGAAGTATGGGGAGGCTGTGGACTGTTGAAGTATGGGGAGGCTGTGGACTGTTGAAGTATGGGGAGGCTGTGGACTGTTGAAGGATAGGGAGGCTGTGGACTGTTGTTGAAGTATGGGGAGGCTGTGGACTGTTGCACCATCCAGACGCTGCAATTGATGAATCTATGAAATTGCTTCTTCCAATTATTGCTAAACATTCACCTGTTAAGGAACTGACTGTTAGAACTTCAGGCTCCAGGGTAGCCATCTACTCTTTTCTATTGTTTTACCAAAGACTTGTCACTGGCATTAAACAAAGCATGCTGTTGGCACTGGGGCATTATCTGAGCAGACACCTGCCTACTGCTGTTTTCGTCCATCCACTTGACATTTTGCCTTGGCTGTTTTTGGACATCTGCCAAACTTTAACTCCACTTGACCGGAGTCTTTTGGACTCTCCCGCTGCCTGGTGTAGCGCTTACCACCCTCTCTGCTTTCCACCGGCCTGTACTGAAAACTACCTCCCCTCCAAGGTGCTTCTCTGCTCAGCTCCTCGTTGGCAGGGTGTTCTGCCCGCCCCTCGTTGGCAGGGTGTTCTGCCCGCCCTTCGTTGGCAGGGTGTTCTGCCCGCCCCTCGATGGCAGGGTGTTCTGCCCGCCCCTCGTTGGCAGGGTGTTCTGCCCGCCCCTCGTTGGCAGGGTGTTCTGCCCGCCCCTCGTTGGCAGGGTGTTCTGCCCGCCCCTCGTTGGCAGGGTGTTCCGCCCGCCCCTCGTTGGCAGGGTGTTCCGCCTGCCCCTCGTTGGCAGGGTGTTCCACCCAGCCCCTCGTTGGCAGGGTGTTCTGCCCGCCCCTCGTTGGCAGGGTGTTCCGCCCGCCCCTCGTTGGCAGGGTGTTCTGCCCCTCGTTGGCAGGGTCTTCTACCCA
>NW_027008478.1:75000-95303 GCF_036934945.1 Oncorhynchus masou masou | reverse complement strand
TGCTTCGTTCAGTTGCACGTATTGCTGGGCCTCTGCATTATTCAACCCTGGGTTTCTATGTCAGCCAAGACATGTGTGTATTTATAGCTTCCTGTGCCAACCGGAAGTGCCATAATTGGTGTCTCAGGGGCTGTTTGGAAGGGTTAAAAATCAGATCTGTCCAAAACTTCATATGTGTGATTAGACAACCCCCATGAACTGTAAATCAGTCATTTTTCCCATAAAAATTCAAAGGAAAAATAAATCACACAGATACACAACTTGGATGGAGGGACGTATTGGGGTGTGTAGAGACTGACAGTGCCTCCAATAGTTAGCTTTGTTCGAGCTAAAAAAGAACCGTCAGACCTAGAGTTCCGAAACTTTAGAATCCTGTTCTAGACCTCAGGTAGATAGTGCGTGGTGAGTTACGGCGCTCTAGAATGTTCTCGGACCGAGAAACAGCGTCGAACATTTGCAATGACTTCAATTCATTTTGACCATTACGAAAATGGCGACATTTAGAAATGTCCCAGAGACACAAGACTAGGTGCATTGTGACCGTCTCGGCCCATAGAGACAGAACCCAACATCTCGGTCCGATAGCTCATTCAAGGACCCCGTAGCAAGGCATGGAAAAAGTGGATTTTCAGCACCAATTAGGCTTTACTCGGACACCAAATGACCTATCGAGCCGAAACTCGGGATTCGGGGTCGCCTCACATAGGACTACACATAATGTCCGAACTGGCCCCGCAGCTAGAAAGTAACTATGTGTTTTATGGTTTTTTAATGTTTTGTACCGAAGGCCTTGTGAATTTTGGGCCAGCTCTGAAGTATGTTATACTTGGCTCCTAAATGAGTTGGGAAAAGTGGGTTTGGTGTCAGTTTGTATCAGTTTGGTGTCAGAATGATATCAAATTGACTGATGGACGGTGACTTGCAGGTGACTCTTGTCCATTAGC
The DNA here is from genome assembly GCF_036934945.1 of Oncorhynchus masou masou. Lineage (NCBI taxonomy): Eukaryota > Metazoa > Chordata > Actinopteri > Salmoniformes > Salmonidae > Oncorhynchus > Oncorhynchus masou. The sequence goes on along the minus strand of NW_027008478.1, from coordinate 94,359 downwards.
AATATGTTTAAGCGGTGAGGTACCATCACCAAAAGCGACATTCTGAAATCAACCCAAAAGAGCCATGGAGAGGTACCAGTATCACTGCCCAGCCATCCCGAGGTCATCGGGCCAGTCAATTTGGCATTCCTGCAAAATTTTCAGTGACTTTGCAAAAAGTAAGGAACATTTGCAATATGTTTTAACAGTGAAAACCATCACCAAATGCGACATTCTGAAATCAGGAGCCATGGAGAGGTACCAGTATCACTGCCCAGCCATCCCGAGGTCATCGGGCCAGTCAATTTGGCATTCCTGCGTGATTTTTACAGCATGACAAATTGGTAATGGTGACTGCCCAGTTAACCATATGGCAAATGCACAGTGACTTTGAAAGAGTGAGAAAACATGACCAAATGGACATTCTGAAATCAACCCTAACGAGTGATGGAGAGGTACCATAATCACTGCCAAGCCATCCCGAGTTCATCGGGCCAGTCAATTTGGCATTCCTGCACAAATTTTCAGTGACTTTGCAAAAGTAAGGAACATTTGCAATATGTTTTAACAGTGAGGTACCATCACCAAAAGCGACATTCTGAAATCAACCCAAACGAGCGATGGAGAGGTACCAGTATCACTGCCCAGACATCCCTATGTCATCGGGCCAGTCAATTTGGCATTCCTGCATGATTTTTATGGCATGACAAATTGGTGATGGTGACTGCCCAGTTAACCATATGGCAAATGCACAGTGACTTTGCAAAAGTGAGAAAACATGACCAAATGGACATTCTGAAATCAACACAAACAATGGCATGACCATAGTGTCCAGACTGTGCCGAGTCCAACGAGGTGCCCCGCTTGACCGTAGCTCGCTCGGTCTGAGCGCGGCGACCATGAGAAAAATAGGCCCAATATGAAGCCTTCACCAGTACGTCATTTGATTTTGGGTGACAGCGGCGGAACCGTTAGGTTTAGAAAGACAATTCAACCACAGGACTGTTCCTAAGGTCCTCCTGATCTGTCCAAGCCTATCCTTGACCGTGTGACATTAACCCTTCACAGTCAAAAGAAGGTGTTTACATAAAAACAGTGTTCATTGACTTCTCTCCCCATAGGAATATATTGGCTGCTCCACTAAATACAACCTGGAGTCTATATGGGTTATGAATGTTGTATGAACCTGTCTTTGGTACCAGTCCATCAGACCACTATAAGGTCTACCTGTGTCGATTCTAAGCTTCCTGGACCAACCGGAAGTGGTCCAAATCGCCCTAAAAGTGTGTACCCATACACTGCCTGCAATTTGATGGACATAGTGCATTGAACCCTGTGTAAATCAGTCAGTTTTCATGGTAAAGACTTAAAACTCAGGATTCTCTAATGGAATAGCCCAATGAGGATGTATGTTGAGTTACAGCTTCCTGTGCCAACCGGAAGTGCCATAATTGGTGTCTCATGGGCTGTTTGGAGGGTTAAAAATATCAGATCTTTCCAAAACTTCATATATATGATTAGGCAACCCCCATGAACTGTAAATCAGTCATTTTTCCCATAAAAATTCAAAGGAAAACTAAATCACACAGATACACAACATGGATGGAGGGACGTATCATTGGGGTGCGTAGAGACTGACAGTGCCTCCAATAGTTAGCTTTGAATGATATCAAATTGACTGATGGACAGTGACTTGCAGGTGACTCTTGTCCATTAGCAATATGTTTAAGCGGTGAGGTACCATCACCAAAAGCGACATTCTGAAATCAACCCAAACGAGCGATGGAGAGGTACCAGTATCACTGCCCAGACATCCCGAGGTCATCGGGCCAGTCAATTTGGCATTCCTGCATGATTTTTATGGCATGACAAATTGGTAATGGTGACTGCCCAGTTAACCATATGGCAAATGCACAGTGACTTTGAAAGAGTGAGAAAAATCACCAAATGGACATTCTGGAATCGACCCTAACGAGTGATGGAGAGGTACCAGAATCACTGCCAAGCCATCCCGAGTTCATCGGGCCAGTCAATTTGGCATTCCTGCACAAATTTTCAGTGACTTTGCAAAAGTAAGGAACATTTGCAATATGTTTTAACAGTGAGGTACCATCACCAAAAGCGACATTCTGAAATCAACCCAAACGAGCGATGGAGAGGTACCAGTATCACTGCCCAGCCATCCTGAGGTCATCGGGCCAGTCAATTTGGCATTCCTGCATGATTTTTATGGCATGACAAATTGGTGATGGTGACTGCCCAGTTAACCATATGGCAAATGCACAGTGACTTTGAAAGAGTGAGAAAATCACCAAATGGACATTCTGAAATCAGCCCAAACGAGCGATGGAGAGGTACCAGTATCACTGCCCAGCCATCCCGAGGTCATCGGGCCAGTCAATTTGGCATTCCTGCAAGAATTTTTTGTGACTTTGCAAAAGTAAGGAACATTTGCAATATGTTTAAGCGGTGAGTTACCATCACCAAAAAGCGACATTCTGAAATCAACCCAAACGAGCGAAAATCACTGCCCAGCCATCCCTATGTCATCGGGCCAGTCATTTTGGCATTCCTGCATGATTTTTATGGCATGACAAATTGGTGATGGTGACTGCCCAGTTAACCATATGGCAAATGCACAGTGACTTTGAAAGAGTGAGAAAATCACCAAATGGACATTCTGAAATCAGCCCAAACGAGCGATGGAGAGGTACCAGTATCACTGCCCAGCCATCCCGAGGTCATCGGGCCAGTCAATTTGGCATTCCTGCAAAAAAATTTTGTGACTTTGCAAAAGTAAGGAACATTTGCAATATGTTTAAGCGGTGAGTTACCATCACCAAAAGCGACATTCTGAAATCAACCCAAACGAGCGATGGAGAGGTACCAAAATCACTGCCCAGCCATCCCTATGTCATCGGGCCAGTCATTTTGGCATTCCTGCATGATTTTTATGGCATGACAAATTGGTGATGGTGACTGCCCAGTTAACCATATGGCAAATGCACAGTGACTTTGCAAAAGTGAGAAAACATGACCAAATGGACATTCTGAAATCAACACAAACAATGGCATCACCATAGAGTCCAGACTGTGCCGAGTCCAACGAGGCGCCCCGCTTGACCGTAGCTCGCTCGGTCTGAGCGCGCGACCATGAGAAAAATAGGCCCAATATGAAGCCTTCACCAGTACGTCATTTGATTTTGGGTGACAGCGGCGGAACCGTTAGGTTTAGAAAGACAATTCAACCACAGGACTGTTCCTAAGGTCCTCCTGATCTGTCCAAGCCTATCCTTGACCGTGTGACATTAACCCTTCACAGTCAAAAGAAGGTGTTTACATAAAAACAGTGTTCATTGACTTCTCTCCCCATAGGAATATATTGGCTGCTCCACTAAATACAACCTGGAGTCTATATGGGTTATGAATGTTGTATGAACCTGTCTTTGGTACCAGTCCATCAGACCACTATAAGGTCTACCTGTGTCGATTCTAAGCTTCCTGGACCAACCGGAAGTGGTCCAAATCGCCCTAAAAGTGTGTACCCATACACTGCCTGCAATTTGATGGACATAGTGCATTGAACCCTGTGTAAATCAGTCAGTTTTCATGGTAAAGACTTAAAACTCAGGATTCTCTAATGGAATACCCCAATGAGGATGTATGTTGAGTTACAGCTTCCTGTGCCAACCGGAAGTGCCATAATTGGTGTCTCAGGGGCTGTTTGGAGGGGTTAAAAAATCAGATCTTTCCAAAACTTCATATATATGATTAGGCAACCCCCATGAACTGTAAATCAGTCATTTTTCCCATAAAAATTCAAAGGAAAACTAAATCACACAGATACACAACATGGATGGAGGGACGTATCATTGGGGTGCGTAGAGACTGACAGTGCCTCCAATAGTTAGCTTTGAATGATATCAAATTGACTGATGGACGGTGACTTGCAGGTGACTCTTGTCCATTAGCAATATGTTTAGCGGTGAGGTACCATCACCAAAAGCGACATTCTGAAATCAAGCCAAACGAGCGATGGAGAGGTTCCAGAATCACTGCCCAGCCATCCCGAGTTCATCGGGCCAGTCAATTTGGCATTCCTGCATGATTTTTATGGCATGACAAATTGGTGATGGTGACTGCCCAGTTAACCATATGGCAAATGCACAGTGACTTTGCAAAAGTGAGAAAACATAAACAAATGGACATGATGAAATCAACACCACGAGTGATTGAAAGGAACAACAATCACTGCCCGGCCATCCCGAGTTCATCAGGCCAGTCAATTTTGCATTTCTGAAGGATTTTTGAGCATGTCAAATTTCTTATGACATTTGGCCCCCACAAAACATATGCCTTATGCACAAGCAAAAAAAAAAAAAAACATTATGATAATAAAATATGACTAAAGTATGTTGATACAGTTCTTATACTTGTGTAACTGACACAAAATTCGAAAATTTTTCGAAAAACGGTCCAGAAAGCACTTTTTTAGGGGTGTGTGAAGTTTTTTATGAAATTTAATAATTTTTGACTTTTGACTTCTGACTTCCTATGAAATCATATTGCAGATGGACAAAACACATGCAATATGCGCAAGTAAAAAAAAAAAAAATTATGATAATAAAATATGACTAAAGTATGTTGATACAGTTCTTATACGTGTGTAACTGACACAAAATGCGAAAAAATTTCGAAAAACGGTCCAGAAAGCACTTTTTAGGGGTGTGTGAAGTTTTTTATGAAATTTTATAATTTTTGACTTTTGACTTCTGACTTCCTATGAAATCATATTGCAAATGGACAAAACATATGCAATATGCGCAAGTAAAAAAATTAAAAAATTATGTTAATAAAATTGGACAAAAGTATTTTCATACAGTTCTTATACATGTGTAATTGTCAAAAAAGCGAAAGAATTTCGAAACGGTCCAGAAAGCACTTTTTTAAGGGTGATACGTTTTTTTCAAAAAATTCGTTTTTCAAAATTTGGCTTTTGGATGTTGACTTGGAGTCCAATACCAATATGAAAAACCATGGTGGAGTGCAATCGCCACCTGTTGGATTTTTGAAGTGTTACAACTGGCAATACCCATATGGCAATAGAAGTAAACTTTGCATGAATCAACGCCGCTTTGGGTGGTATTGGCCAATGTGTGCATGGTTTGGCCTATGCCAATAACTTGCCATTCATTTTTGTCCACTACGGGGTGAAATCCTTACATAATAACAGGGGGGGGGGGGGGGGTCAGCATGGTAGATGACCAGTCTTCACACTGGGCAGACTAGGTCCTGACATAATAACAGGGGGGGGACATAATAACAGGTCAGCATGGTAGATGACCAGTCTTCACACTGGGCAGACTAGGTCCTGACATAATAACAGGGGGGGGGGTCAGCATGGTAGATGACCAGTCTTCACACTGGGCAGACTAGGTCCTGACATAATAACAGGGGGGGGTCAGCATGGTCCTGTCTGACATAATAACAGGGGGTCAGCATGGTAGATGACCAGTCTTCACACTGGGCAGACTAGGTCCTGACATAATAACAGGGGGGGGCATGGTCAGCATGGTAGATGACCAGTCTTCACACTGGGCAGACTAGGTCCTGACATAATAACAGGGGGGTCAGCATGGTAGATGACCAGTCTTCACACTGGGCAGACTAGGTCCTGACATAATAACAGGGGGGGGGTCAGCATGGTAGATGACCAGTCTTCACACTGGGCAGACTAGGTCCTGACATAATAACAGGGGGGTCAGCATGGTAGATGACCAGTCTTCACACTGGGCAGACTAGGTCCTGACATAATAACAGGGGGGAGGGGGGGTCAGCATGGTAGATGACCAGTCTTCACACTGGGCAGACTAGGTCCTGACATAATAACAGGGGGGAGGGGGGTCAGCATGGTAGATGACCAGTCTTCACACTGGGCAGACTAGGTCCTGACATAATAACAGGGGGGAGGGGGGTCAGCATGGTAGATGACCAGTCTTCACACTGGGCAGACTAGGTCCTGACATAATAACAGGGGGGGAGCATCAGCATGGTAGATGACCAGTCTTCACACTGGGCAGACTAGGTCCTGACATAATAACAGGGGGGAGGGGGTCAGCATGGTAGATGACCAGTCTTCACACTGGGCAGACTAGGTCCTGACATAATAACAGGGGGGGGGGTCAGCATGGTAGATGACCAGTCTTCACACTGGGCAGACTAGGTCCTGACATAATAACAGGGGGGGGGGTGGGGTCAGCATGGTAGATGACCAGTCTTCACACTGGGCAGACTAGGTCCTGACATAATAACAGGGGGGTCAGCATGGTCCTGTCTGAGGGGGGTCAGCATGGTAGATGACCAGTCTTCACACTGGGCAGACTAGGTCCTGACATAATAACAGGGGGGTCAGCATGGTCCTGTCTGAGGGGGTCAGCATGGTAGATGACCAGTCTTCACACTGGGCAGACTAGGTCCTGACATAATAACAGGGGGGTCTTCACACTGGGCAGCATGGTAGATGACCAGTCTTCACACTGGGCAGACTAGGTCCTGACATAATAACAGGGGGGGGGGTCAGCATGGTAGATGACCAGTCTTCACACTGGGCAGACTAGGTCCTGACATAATAACAGGGGGGGGGGTCAGCATGGTAGATCACCAGTCTTCACACTGGGCAGACTAGGTCCTGACATAATAACAGGGGGGGGTCTTCACACTGGGCAGACTAGGTCAGCATGGTAGATGACCAGTCTTCACACTGGGCAGACTAGGTCCTGACATAATAACAGGGGGGGGGGTCAGCATGGTAGATGACCAGTCTTCACACTGGGCAGACTAGGTCCTGACATAATAACAGGAGGGGGGGGTCAGCATGGTAGATGACCAGTCTTCACACTGGGCAGACTAGGTCCTGACATAATAACAGGGGTCAGCATGGTAGATGACCAGTCTTCACACTGGGCAGACTAGGTCCTGACATAATAACAGGGGGTCAGCATGGTAGATGACCAGTCTTCACACTGGGCAGACTAGGTCCTGACATAATAACAGGGGGGTCAGCATGGTAGATGACCAGTCTTCACACTGGGCAGACTAGGTCCTGACATAATAACAGGGGGGGGGGTCTGACATAATAACAGGGGGGTCAGCATGGTAGATGACCAGTCTTCACACTGGGCAGACTAGGTCCTGACATAATAACAGGGGGGGGTCCAGGGGGAGGGGTCAGCATGGTAGATGACCAGTCTTCACACTGGGCAGACTAGGTCCTGACATAATAACAGGGGGGGGGGGGGGTCAGCATGGTAGATGACCAGTCTTCACACTGGGCAGACTAGGTCCTGACATAATAACAGGGGGGTCAGCATGGTAGATGACCAGTCTTCACACTGGGCAGACTAGGTCCTGACATAATAACAGGGGGGTCAGCATGGTAGATGACCAGTCTTCACACTGGGCAGACTAGGTCCTGACATAATAACAGGGGGGGGTCAGCATGGTAGATGACCAGTCTTCACTGGGCAGACTAGGTCCTGACATAATAACAGGGGGGGGGGGGGTCAGCATGGTAGATCACCAGTCTTCACACTGGGCAGACTAGGTCCTGACATAATAACAGGGGGGGGTCAGCATCTTCACACTGGTAGAGCATGGTACCAGTCTTCACACTGGGCAGACTAGGTCCTGACATAATAACAGGGGGGGTAGATGGTCTTCACTGGTCAGCATGGTAGATCACCAGTCTTCACACTGGGCAGACTAGGTCCTGACATAATAACAGGGGGGTCAGCATGGTAGATGACCAGTCTTCACACTGGGCAGACTAGGTCCTGACATAATAACAGGGGGAGGGGGGTCAGCATGGTAGATGACCAGTCTTCACACTGGGCAGACTAGGTCCTGACATAATAACAGGGGGGTCAGCATGGTAGATGACCAGTCTTCACACTGGGCAGACTAGGTCCTGACATAATAACAGGGGGGTCTGACATCAGCATGGTAGATGACCAGTCTTCACACTGGGCAGACTAGGTCCTGACATAATAACAGGGGGGTCAGCATGGTAGATGACCAGTCTTCACACTGGGCAGACTAGGTCCTGACATAATAACAGGGGGGGGGGGGTCAGCATGGTAGATGACCAGTCTTCACACTGGGCAGACTAGGTCCTGACATAATAACAGGGGGGTCAGCATGGTAGATGACCAGTCTTCACACTGGGCAGACTAGGTCCTGACATAATAACAGGGGGGTCAGCATGGTAGATGACCAGTCTTCACACTGGGCAGACTAGGTCCTGACATAATAACAGGGGGGGGTCAGCATGGTAGATGACCAGTCTTCACACTGGGCAGACTAGGTCCTGACATAATAACAGGGGGGTCAGCATGGTAGATGACCAGTCTTCACACTGGGCAGACTAGGTCCTGACATAATAACAGGGGGGGGGGCATGGTCCAGTCTTCATGGGCAGACTAGGTCCTGACATAATAACAGGGGGGAGTCAGCATGGTAGATGACCAGTCTTCACACTGGGCAGACTAGGTCCTGACATAATAACAGGGGGGGGGGTCAGCATGGTCAGGGGGGGTCAGCATGGTAGATGACCAGTCTTCACACTGGGCAGACTAGGTCCTGACATAATAACAGGGGGGTCAGCATGGTAGATGACCAGTCTTCACACTGGGCAGACTAGGTCCTGACATAATAACAGGGGGCATGGTCAGCACATGGGGGGGGGGTCAGATGGTAGATGACCAGTCTTCACACTGGGCAGACTAGGTCCTGACATAATAACAGGGGGTCAGCATGGTAGATGACCAGTCTTCACACTGGGCAGACTAGGTCCTGACATAATAACAGGGGGGGGGTCAGCATGGTAGATGACCAGTCTTCACACTGGGCAGACTAGGTCCTGACATAATAACAGGGGGGTCAGCATGGTAGATGACCAGTCTTCACACTGGGCAGACTAGGTCCTGACGGGGGGTCAATAACAGGGGGGGGGGGGGTCAGCATGGTAGATGACCAGTCTTCACACTGGGCAGACTAGGTCCTGACATAATAACAGGGGGGCATGGTAGATGACCAGTCACACTGGGCATGGTAGATGACCAGTCTTCACACTGGGCAGACTAGGTCCTGACATAATAACAGGGGGGGTCAGCATGGTAGATGACCAGTCTTCACACTGGGCAGACTAGGTCCTGACATAATAACAGGGGGGGGGTCAGCATGGTAGATCAGTCTTCATGGTAGACATAATAACAGGGGGTCAGCATGGTAGATGACCAGTCTTCACACTGGGCAGACTAGGTCCTGACATAATAACAGGGGGGTCAGCATGGTAGATGACCAGTCTTCACACTGGGCAGACTAGGTCCTGACATAATAACAGGGGGGGGTCAGCATGGTAGATGACCAGTCTTCACACTGGGCAGACTAGGTCCTGACATAATAACAGGGGGGGTCAGCATGGTAGATGACCAGTCTTCACACTGGGCAGACTAGGTCCTGACATAATAACAGGGGGGTCAGCATGGTAGATGACCAGTCTTCACACTGGGCAGACTAGGTCCTGACATAATAACAGGGGGGTCAGCATGGTAGATGACCAGTCTTCACACTGGGCAGACTACATAATAACAGATGGTACCAGTCTTCACACTGGGCAGACTAGGTCCTGACATAATAACAGGGGGGTCCTGACATAATAACAGGGTCAGCATGGTAGATGACCAGTCTTCACACTGGGCAGACTAGGTCCTGACATAATAACAGGGGGGTCAGCATGGTAGATGACCAGTCTTCACACTGGGCAGACTAGGTCCTGACATAATAACAGGGGGGTCAGCATGGTAGATGACCAGTCTTCACACTGGGCAGACTAGGTCCTGACATAATAACAGGGGGTCAGCATGGTAGATGACCAGTCTTCACACTGGGCAGACTAGGTCCTGACATAATAACAGGGGGGTCAGCATGGTAGATGACCAGTCTTCACACTGGGCAGACTAGGTCCTGACATAATAACAGGGGGGTCAGCATGGTAGATGACCAGTCTTCACACTGGGCAGACTAGGTCCTGACATAATAACAGGGGGGGGTCAGCATGGTAGATGACCAGTCTTCACACTGGGCAGACTAGGTCCTGACATAATAACAGGGGGGGGTCAGCATGGCAGATGACCAGTCTTCACACTGGGCAGACTAGGTCCTGACATAATAACAGGGGGGTCAGCATGGTAGATGACCAGTCTTCACACTGGGCAGACTAGGTCCTGACATAATAACAGGGGGGGTCAGCATGGTAGATGACCAGTCTTCACACTGGGCAGACTAGGTCCTGACATAATAACAGGGGGGTCAGCATGGTAGATGACCAGTCTTCACACTGGGCAGACTAGGTCCTGACATAATAACAGGGGGGTCAGCATGGTAGATGACCAGTCTTCACACTGGGCAGACTAGGTCCTGACATAATAACAGGGGGGTCAGCATGGTAGATCAGCATGGTAGATGACCAGTCTTCACACTGGGCAGACTAGGTCCTGACATAATAACAGGGGGGTCAGCATGGTAGATGACCAGTCTTCACACTGGGCAGACTAGGTCCTGACATAATAACAGGGGGGTCAGCATGGTAGATGACCAGTCTTCACACTGGGCAGACTAGGTCCTGACATAATAACAGGGGGGTCAGCATGGTAGATGACCAGTCTTCACACTGGGCAGACTAGGTCCTGACATAATAACAGGGGGGTCAGCATGGTAGATGACCAGTCTTCACACTGGGCAGACTAGGTCCTGACATAATAACAGGGGGGTCAGCATAATAACAGGTCAGATGACCAGTCTTCACACTGGGCAGACTAGGTCCTGACATAATAACAGGGGGGTCAGCATGGTAGATGACCAGTCTTCACACTGGGCAGACTAGGTCCTGACATAATAACAGGGGGGGGTCAGCATGGTAGATGACCAGTCTTCACACTGGGCAGACTAGGTCCTGACATAATAACAGGGGGGTCAGCATGGTAGATGACCAGTCTTCACACTGGGCAGACTAGTCCTGACATAATAACTTCAGACTAGGGACATAATAACAGGGGTCAGCATGGTAGATGACCAGTCTTCACACTGGGCAGACTAGGTCTGACATAATAACAGGGGGGTCAGCATGGTAGATGACCAGTCTTCACACTGGGCAGACTAGGTCCTGACATAATAACAGGGGGGTCAGCATGGTAGATGACCAGTCTTCACACTGGGCAGACTAGGTCCTGACATAATAACAGGGGGGTCAGCATGGTAGATGACCAGTCTTCACACTGGGCAGACTAGGTCCTGACATAATAACAGGGGGGTCAGCATGGTAGATGACCAGTCTTCACACTGGGCAGACTAGGTCCTGACATAATAACAGGGGGGTCAGCATGGTAGATGACCAGTCTTCACACTGGGCAGACTAGGTCCTGACATAATAACAGGGGGGGGGGGGTGCATGGTAGATGACCAGTCTTCACACTGGGCAGACTAGGTCCTGACATAATAACAGGGGGTCAGCATGGTAGATGACCAGTCTTCACACTGGGCAGACTAGGTCCTGACATAATAACAGGGGGGGGTCAGCATGGTAGATGACCAGTCTTCACACTGGGCAGACTAGGTCCTGACATAATAACAGGGGGGGTCAGCATGGTAGATGACCAGTCTTCACACTAGGCAGACTAGGTCCTGACATAATAACAGGGGGGTCAGCATGGTAGATGACCAGTCTTCACACTGGGCAGACTAGGTCCTGACATAATAACAGGGGGGTCAGCATGGTAGATGACCAGTCTTCACACTGGGCAGACTAGGTCCTGACATAATAACAGGGGGGGTCAGCATGGTCCTGTCTGAGGGGGCATGGTAGATGACCAGTCTTCATGGGCAGACTAGATAATAACAGACATGGTAGATGACCAGTCTTCACACTGGGCAGACTAGGTCCTGACATAATAACAGGGGGGGGGGTAGATGACCAGTCTTCATGGGCAGACTAGGTCCTGACATAATAACAGAGCATGGTAGATGACCAGTCTTCACACTGGGCAGACTAGGTCCTGACATAATAACAGGGGGGTCAGCATGGTAGATGACCAGTCTTCACACTGGGCAGACTAGGTCCTGACATAATAACAGGGGGGTCAGCATGGTAGATGACCAGTCTTCACACTGGGCAGACTAGGTCCTGACATAATAACAGGGGGGTCAGCATGGTAGATGACCAGTCTTCACACTGGGCAGACTAGGTCCTGACATAATAACAGGGGGGTCAGCATGGTAGATGACCAGTCTTCACACTGGGCAGACTAGGTCCTGACATAATAACAGGGGGGGGGACCAGTCAGCATGGTCCTGACATAAGATGAGATGACCAGTCTTCACACTGGGCAGACTAGGTCCTGACATAATAACAGGGGGGGGGTCAGCATGGTAGATGACCAGTCTTCACACTGGGCAGACTAGGTCCTGACATAATAACAGGGGGGGGTCAGCATGGTAGATGACCAGTCTTCACACTGGGCAGACTAGGTCCTGACATAATAACAGGGGGGTCAGCATGGTAGATGACCAGTCTTCACACTGGGCAGACTAGGTCCTGACATAATAACAGGGGGGTCAGCATGGTAGATGACCAGTCTTCACACTGGGCAGACTCCTGACATAATAACAGGTCCTGGTAGATGACCAGTCTTCACACTGGGCAGACTAGGTCCTGACATAATAACAGGGGGTCAGCATGGTAGATGACCAGTCTTCACACTGGGCAGACTAGGTCCTGACATAATAACAGGGGGGAGGGGACCAGTCAGCATGGTCCTGTCTGAACAGGGGGTCAGCATGGTAGATGACCAGTCTTCACACTGGGCAGACTAGGTCCTGACATAATAACAGGGGGGGGTCAGCATGGTCCTGTCAGCATGGTAGATGACCAGTCTTCACACTGGGCAGACTAGGTCCTGACATAATAACAGGGGGGTCAGCATGGTAGATGACCAGTCTTCACACTGGGCAGACTAGGTCCTGACATAATAACAGGGGGGTCAGCATGGTAGATGACCAGTCTTCACACTGGGCAGACTAGGTCCTGACATAATAACAGGGGGGGGTCAGCATGGTCCTGTCTAATAACAGGGGGGTCAGCATGGTAGATGACCAGTCTTCACACTGGGCAGACTAGGTCCTGACATAATAACAGGGGGGTCAGCATGGTAGATGACCAGTCTTCACACTGGGCAGACTAGGTCCTGACATAATAACAGGGGGGGTCAGCATGGTCAGCATGGTAGATGACCAGTCTTCACACTGGGCAGACTAGGTCCTGACATAATAACAGGGGGGTCAGCATGGTAGATGACCAGTCTTCACACTGGGCAGACTAGGTCCTGACATAATAACAGGGGGCATGGGGGTCAGCATGGTCCTGTCTGAGGGGGTCAGCATGGTAGATGACCAGTCTTCACACTGGGCAGACTAGGTCCTGACATAATAACAGGGGGGGTCAGCATGGTAGATGACCAGTCTTCACACTGGGCAGACTAGGTCCTGACATAATAACAGGGGGGTCAGCATGGTAGATGACCAGTCTTCACACTGGGCAGACTAGGTCCTGACATAATAACAGGGGGGTCAGCATGGTAGATGACCAGTCTTCACACTGGGCAGACTAGGTCCTGACATAATAACAGGGGGGTCAGCATGGTAGATGAGATGACCAGTCTTCACACTGGGCAGACTAGGTCCTGACATAATAACAGGGGGGTCAGCATGGTGGTAGATGACCAGTCTTCACACTGGGCAGACTAGGTCCTGACATAATAACAGGGGGGGGGTCAGTCAGCATGGTAGATGACCAGTCTTCACACTGGGCAGACTAGGTCCTGACATAATAACAGGGGGGTCAGCATGGTAGATGACCAGTCTTCACACTGGGCAGACTAGGTCCTGACATAATAACAGGGGGGTCAGCATGGTAGATGACCAGTCTTCACACTGGGCAGACTAGGTCCTGACATAATAACAGGGGGGTCAGCATGGTAGATGACCAGTCTTCACACTGGGCAGACTAGGTCCTGACATAATAACAGGGGGGGGTCAGCATGGTAGATGACCAGTCTTCACACTGGGCAGACTAGGTCCTGACATAATAACAGGGGGGTCAGCATGGTAGATGACCAGTCTTCACACTGGGCAGACTAGGTCCTGACATAATAACAGGGGAGCATGGTAGATGACCAGTCATGGTCCTGACTAGGTCCTGACATAATAACAGGGGGTCAGCATGGTAGATGACCAGTCTTCACACTGGGCAGACTAGGTCCTGACATAATAACAGGGGGGGGGGGGTCAGCATGGTAGATGACCAGTCTTCACACTGGGCAGACTAGGTCCTGACATAATAACAGGGGGGTCAGCATGGTAGATGACCAGTCTTCACACTGGGCAGACTAGGTCCTGACATAATAACAGGGGGGGTCCTGTCAGCATGGTAGATGACCAGTCTTCACACTGGGCAGACTAGGTCCTGACATAATAACAGGGGGGGGGCATGGTCCTGTCTGTCAGCATGGTAGATGACCAGTCTTCACACTGGGCAGACTAGGTCCTGACATAATAACAGGGGGGGGGTCAGCATGGTAGATGACCAGTCTTCACACTGGGCAGACTAGGTCCTGACATAATAACAGGGGGGTCAGCATGGTAGATGACCAGTCTTCACACTGGGCAGACTAGGTCCTGACATAATAACAGGGGGGTCAGCATGGTAGATGACCAGTCTTCACACTGGGCAGACTAGGTCCTGACATAATAACAGGGGGGTCAGCATGGTAGATGACCAGTCTTCACACTGGGCAGACTAGGTCCTGACATAATAACAGGGGGTCAGGGGGTAGATGACCAGTCTTCAGCATGGTCCTGTCATAATAACAGGGGGGTCAGCATGGTAGATGACCAGTCTTCACACTGGGCAGACTAGGTCCTGACATAATAACAGGGGGGGGTCAGCATGGTCCTGTCTGTAGATGAGATGACCAGTCTTCACACTAAGACTAGGTCCTGACATAATAACAGGGGGGTCAGCATGGTAGATGACCAGTCTTCACACTGGGCAGACTAGGTCCTGACATAATAACAGGGGGGGGGGTCAGCATGGTAGATGACCAGTCTTCACACTGGGCAGACTAGGTCCTGACATAATAACAGGGGGGGGCATCAGCATGGTAGATGACCAGTCTTCACACTGGGCAGACTAGGTCCTGACATAATAACAGATTCTAAATATGTTGCTGGGCGTTGCATTAACCACAGCAGACTGTGTGTGTGTGTGTGTGTGTGTGTGTGTGTGTGTGTGTGTGTGTGTGTGTGTGTGTGTGTGTGTGTGTGTGTGTGTGTGTGTGTGTGTGTGTACAGAATGTGTTTGTGACTGAGTTTGTATGTGTGTGTCTGTGTGTGTGTCGTTTTGGCACACACTGATTGAATTTCTCCAGGTAAATATTCTCTCAGGCCACGGCTGGTAGCTGGGTAATAACATCCTCAGTCAGCGTAATGTGTGTGTGTGTGTGTCAGAGTACTGGAGGGAGGGAGGGAGGGAGGGAGGGAGGGAGAGGAGAGGAGGGAGGGAGGGAGGGAGGGAGGGAGGGAGGGAGGGAGGGAGGGAGGGAGGGAGGGAGGGGGAGGGAGGGAGGGAGGGAGGGAGGGAGGGAGGGAGGGAGGGATCAGTGTCAGTCTGTCTATAATACAGACTGCTTCTCCATCAGTGTCTGTCTGTCTGTCTATAATACAGACTGCTTCTCCATCAGTGTCTGTCTGTCTGTCTATAATACAGACTGCTTCTCCATCAGTGTCTGTCTGTCTGTCTATAATACAGACTGCTTCTCCATCAGTGTCTGTCTGTCTGTCTATAATACAGACTGCTTCTCCATCAGTGTCAGTCTGTCTGTCTATAATACAGACTGCTTCTCCATCAGTGTCTGTCAGTCTGTCTATAATACAGACTGCTTCTCCATCAGTGTCTGTCAGTCTGTCTATAATACAGACTGCTTCTCCATCAGTGTCTGTCTACTCTGATGATGGGAGCCAGCAACAGAAGTGATGTGTCTATCGCTGAGATATATATACTTGTAGATGCACTATTGTAAAGTGGCTGTTCCACTGGATGTCAGAAGGTGAATTCACCAATTTGTAAGTCGCTCTGGATAAGAGCGTCTGCTAAATGACTTAAATGTAATGTAAATGTTGTTGATCCCTGAGAGAGGGTCAACATCTTTAGACCAAATGGCACCCTATTCCCTACATAGTGCACTACTTTAAACCAAATGGCACCCTATTCCCCACATAGTGCACTACTTTAAACCAAATGGCACCCTATTCCCCACATAGTGCACTACTTTAGACCAAATGGCACCCTATTCCCTACATAGTGCACTATTTTAGACCAAATGGCACCCTTTTCCCTACAGTGCACTACTTTAGACCAGGGAAGTGCACTACCGAAAGGCCACGTGTCGAACTCATTCCACAGAGGGCCGAGTGTCTGAGTTTATCGATCCACCCACAACCAGGTAAGGAACTCCCCTCACCTGGTTGTCTCAGTAAGGAACTCCCCTCACCTGGTTGTCTCAGTAAGGAACTCCCCTCACCTGGTTGTCTCAGTAAGGAACTCCCCTCACCTGGTCGTCTCAGTAAGGAACTCCCCTCACCTGGTCGTCTCAGTAAGGAACTCCCCTCACCTGGTTGTCTAGGTTTCAGTAAGGAACTCCCTCACCTGGTTGTCTCAGTAAGGAACTCCCCTCACCTGGTCATCTCAGTAAGGAACTCCCCTCACCTGGTTGTCTCAGTAAGGAACTCCCCTCACCTGGTTGTCTCAGTAAGGAACTCCCCTCACCTGGTTGTCTCTGTAAGGAACTCCCCTCACCTGGTCATCTCAGTAAGGAACTCCCCTCACCTGGTTGTCTAGGTCTCAGTAAGGAACTCCCTCACCTGGTCATCTCAGTAAGGAACTCCCCTCACCTGGTTGTCTCAGTAAGGAACTCCCCTCACCTGGTTGTCTCAGTAAGGAACTCCCCTCACCTGGTTGTCTAGGTCTCAGTAAGGAACTCCCCTCACCTGGTCATCTCAGTAAGGAACTCCCCTCACCTGGTTGTCTAGGTCTCAGTAAGGAACTCCCCTCACCTGGTTGTCTAGGTCTCAGTAAGGAACTCCTCTCACCTGGTTGTCTCAGTAAGGAACTCCTCTCACCTGGTTGTCTCAGTAAGGAACTCCCCTCACCTGGTCATCTCAGTAAGGAACTCCCCTCACCTGGTTGTCTCAGTAAGGAACTCCCCTCACCTGGTTGTCTCAGTAAGGAACTCCCCTCACCTGGTTGTCTAGGTCTCAGTAAGGAACTCCCCTCACCTGGTTGTCTCAGTAAGGAACTCCCCTCACCTGGTTGTCTAGGTCTCAGTAAGGAACTCCCCTCACCTGGTTGTCTCAGTAAGGAACTCCCCTCACCTGGTTATCTAGGTCTCAGTAAGGATCTCCCCTCACCTGGTTGTCTCAGTAAGGAACTCCCCTCACCTGGTTGTCTAGGTCTCAGTAAGGAACTCCCCTCACCTGGTTGTCTCAGTAAGGAACTCCCCTCACCTGATTGTCTAGGTCTCAGTAAGGAACTCCCCTCACCTGGTTGTCTCAGTAAGGAACTCCCCTCACCTGGTTGTCTCAGTAAGGAACTCCCCTCACCTGGTTCTGGTAGATGACCAGTCTTCACACTGGGCAGACTAGGTCCTGACATAATAACAGATTCTAAATATGTTGCTGGGCGTTGCATTAACCACAGCAGACTGTGTGTGTGTGTGTGTGTGTGTGTGTGTGTGTGTGTGTGTGTGTGTGTGTGTGTGTGTGTGTGTGTGTGTGTGTGTGTGTGTGTGTGTGTGTGTGTGTGTGTGTGTGTGTGTACAGAATGTGTTTGTGACTGAGTTTGTATGTGTGTGTCTGTGTGTGTGTCGTTTTGGCACACCCTGATTGAATTTCTCCAGGTAAATATTCTCTCAGGCCACGGCTGGTAGCTGGGTAATAACATCCTCAGTCAGCGTAATGTGTGTGTGTGTGTGTCAGAGTACTGGAGGGAGGGAGGGAGGGGAGGGAGGGAGGGAGGGAGGGAGGGAGGGAGGGAGGGGAGGGAGGGAGGGAGAGGAGAGGAGGGAGGGAGGGAGGGAGGGAGGGAGGGAGGGAGGGAGGGAGGGAGGGAGGGAGGGAGGGAGGGAGGGAGGGAGGGAGGGAGGGAGGGAGGGAGGGAGGGAGGGAGGGAGGGAGGGAGGGAGGGATCAGTGTCAGTCTGTCTATAATACAGACTGCTTCTCCATCAGTGTCTGTCTGTCTGTCTATAATACAGACTGCTTCTCCATCAGTGTCTGTCTGTCTGTCTATAATACAGACTGCTTCTCCATCAGTGTCTGTCTGTCTGTCTATAATACAGACTGCTTCTCCATCAGTGTCTGTCTGTCTGTCTATAATACAGACTGCTTCTCCATCAGTGTCAGTCTGTCTGTCTATAATACAGACTGCTTCTCCATCAGTGTCTGTCAGTCTGTCTATAATACAGACTGCTTCTCCATCAGTGTCTGTCAGTCTGTCTATAATACAGACTGCTTCTCCATCAGTGTCTGTCTACTCTGATGATGGGAGCCAGCAACAGAAGTGATGTGTCTATCGCTGAGATATATATACTTGTAGATGCACTATTGTAAAGTGGCTGTTCCACTGGATGTCAGAAGGTGAATTCACCAATTTGTAAGTCGCTCTGGATAAGAGCGTCTGCTAAATGACTTAAATGTAATGTAAATGTTGTTGATCCCTGAGAGAGGGTCAACATCTTTAGACCAAATGGCACCCTATTCCCTACATAGTGCACTACTTTAAACCAAATGGCACCCTATTCCCTACATAGTGCACTACTTTAAACCAAATGGCACCCTATTCCCCACATAGTGCACTACTTTAAACCAAATGGCACCCTATTCCCCACATAGTGCACTACTTTAGACCAAATGGCACCCTATTCCCTACATAGTGCACTATTTTAGACCAAATGGCACCCTTTTCCCTACAGTGCACTACTTTAGACCAGGGAAGTGCACTACCGAAAGGCCACGTGTCGAACTCATTCCACAGAGGGCCGAGTGTCTGAGTTTATCGATCCACCCACAACCAGGTAAGGAACTCCCCTCACCTGGTTGTCTCAGTAAGGAACTCCCCTCACCTGGTTGTCTCAGTAAGGAACTCCCCTCACCTGGTTGTCTCAGTAAGGAACTCCCCTCACCTGGTTGTCTCAGTAAGGAACTCCCCTCACCT